>NW_008707225.1:352854-385768 GCF_000327385.1 Lottia gigantea | reverse complement strand
TCTAACAGAACACATAACAATACATATTTCAGACCAGTGGAAGAACTCTATGAAAAATATACACATTAAAATATAGCAGCAATGTTGAATTTTAGTGAAAATGAATGTTCCATTATTATTATTCTTAACCATTACCAAACTCTTTGTATAATTATTACTACATGAACAGATTTGTATTCTTAAATATTGTATGTAATGAATTGCTAGACATGCTGGAAGTTGTCAAAAAAAGTGCTGCCCATTAGAATTTACTGCCCCCCTTAAAAACATAAATAAGCTTTATAAATGTAAATAATATCAAGCTTTAAAATAAGCTTTCCATTTCCCATGGTAAATATATAAAAATATACAAAAAAAAAAAAACAAAATACCATAGCACTCCTATTTTCTTAAATAAGTTGTCATATATAACTTGTAGCCTTGAATAAATTACACAGCATTATGTTAAACTGAGATCTATCTGATTATTAAGCTTTATTAAGATAATATTTTCAATTTTCCAAATGCAAATTTCTTTGGCAATAAGTGGAATATTTTAGGTCAGTAATCCTGCAAATGATGACAAACACATTCTTTCAGGAATATTGAAGTAAAAAAGTTTCTCTTATGATAGGTCATGCTCATCCTTATTGAACCCACCACTCTACGACTGAGTATTATATCAATTCAAGACTACTTGCAGAGTTCTTTCAAATTTGCAAATGTTTTGCCATAACAAACAATTTAAAACAGAGTAATTGAATTTGTAAAACTAATCAAAAATTAACTTTATACTTGCTTTGATCAATACATATTATAAAGCCATCTGTGACACTGTAATATGTACATTGATAGAATGTAAACTTGGTATCATACTGACAGAGTGCAATTTATTCAAGACTAACTTAATCAATGGGAAAACATAATGAAATCAATGGGAAAACATAATGAAATCAATGGGAAAACATAATGAAATCATTGGGATATAAGATTAAGTATGGGATCAAATATTAACTTAACTCATGGTTATTCTCTGCCGTATTATTACCTTGAAGTAATTCCAATATTCCAATGTTTTTCAGTTGATCTCTGGCTATGTTATCCCAACCTTTATTGGCTGCAGGGTTAATCGGACTAGGATGCATGATAACATGAACTTTAATGTGCTCCATATTAGCTGAAGACAAGAGTTTTTGTGCTGAGTTGTATGCGTAGTTCCCAACACCAATAACAGTTTTGACATTTAAAAGTTGTATAACTTCTATTAAACTATTATTGCACACGTTGTTGATTGCCTTGAGAACATGAGTTGGTATTTGGGGTGGTGTGATGTTCTTACCAGTGTCCGACATAAAAGCCATGGGACAAATATTATATACAAAACAATGTCTGAAAAAATTCTCAGGTGTTCCACATAATCTTCTAAAATATCCCCAAAATCTACTTCCTGTTACCTGAAATATGAATAACGAGATTTTCTATTTTACAAACCAGATGGCGATGGAAGCAGAACCATTCATGACAGGACATTTATCAAGTTGCTTAGCTCAGCAAGTGGGTGCATGCTTGCTTGTCAATTTGGCGGTCTAGGGTTCCATTTTACACAGGTTGAGTTAGTATTGTTTTTGAAATGATACAGAATTGTTTTTACAGATTGCACAGAAAGCTGATGACAATGTATACAATAACATACAATAAGCAGAATATATTTCACGTTCAATTACTGTTTACTCTGTGTAATCCCATGGAGAGTGTCATAGTACTCAAAATTCGTATTTTAACCTCTGTATCATAAAATAACTAATTACCTCTGATCTCTTACAGTCTAACCCTACTATTAAACGTTTAGGATGTTCTTTTAATGGTTTCGAAACTTCTCCTGTTACTTTTAACCAATCTCGTACTATATTATATTCACCAAACGGAACCTAAAATGTACATCATCGTAACATTTAATTAGTTTTAATTTAATTTAGTTTTTTAAGATAATTACATAAAATCTCTTGGTTTTTGTGGCAACTGCAAATATTTCATACCAGTAGTTCTTACTTTGTATTTTCATGATTATCAGATTTTATTTTTAATGCAATTGTTGGAATACAATTTAAGTGAATACCCCAATTTAAAGCTGTTACTGAACACACATTTTTCACTTGGTCAGTTCTAAACTCAGAACAAAAAAGTAAATAATATGGATGTACTTACCCCATTTTGAGACATTCCAAATGGTCCTGGATTCATACCAAGAAATAAGATCTGTTTTTGAGTATTACAATATTTTTCAGTGTAAATCCGGTGGGGTGTGAAGGCGTATTCTAATGGATTATACACATAACATACATTGTCTGGTAGATCAATTCTTATCAAATTCTCACATAATTGTTTTTCTATCATTAACAAATGATCTGAGATACTAAACATGGGTGATGCTGGATTCATTTCACGCATTTGAAATAAATAAATTCCTCTTTTGGAATGAAAATGCTGTTGAGAGACTATTTGAACTGGTTTTCCTTTAGAGTGGTTTAGTTTGGATTTTTTCTTCGGAGAACAATTTCCAATTGAATCTGGATAACTATCAGCTCCTGGTGGGAAACTGGTGTTAAAGTTATTCCAAGGATTTTGAGGTACATAAGGAGAGTAGGATGAGGAACTAGGTTGTTGATGATGGTAAGGATTGGAATTACTATAAGATGACATCTGATATTGTTGATATGGTGAATAGTTATTATTGGGTGCTGGTAATGTATTTTGATACATATGGCCATTAGAAGACATGTTGGGGAGATCATACATTGGACCAGCATGTGGTTGATATAGGTGAGATGATGTGGATGGTGGAGGGTAAGGTGAAGACATGGATGACTGATATGGACTCGAGTGATGTGAAGACATTAACGCCTGGTTGTACATGTGATTTTGAGAAGACATAGATTGTGGATTATACATTGGATTTGATGGAGATACTGGCGACCGATATCCAGGGTTAGGTAAAGCCATGCTTTGCTCGTAAAGCTTGTTATGTGGAGATGATGATGCTTGTGGATACATATGACTTGGTAGAGACATTGTGGTCTGTATTTGGTTAGATGGAAGATCCATTTCACTCTTGACATTAGTCAAATTCTCGTATGAAGATTCGTTTGTGGCACCAACCATATTGTTCCCTGTAGCAGCAGATCTTAAGTAATCTTGAGGCATTGTTAAAGGGTATTCTTGCGAAACATTGGCCCTATATGGTTGAGGAGATCCATAGTTATAAACATCGTTATGAGGTGCCTGTCCTGAATTATTTGGCCAATAAGGCTCCTTTTTCACAGGAAAATCATTTGAAGCAAACACTTCACTCTTAACCTGATTTTCACTATAAGGTTCTGTCTTTATGGGAGCTTCTTGAGGGGTTTGAGAGACATAGTTCTGGGATGGAACAGGTTGACTTTCACTACCTTCATAAGGATGAACACTTTGAGGGGGTTGTTCACTATAATTATAAGTATCATTGTTAATATGAGGTCTATAACTTTCAGATTTGACCTGAGACACACCATTATAATCATAAGTATAATTCTCATTGATCTGAGCAGCTGGAGATCTTGAATTCTCGTAATTTTCATGAACATAGCTTGGAATTCCTGTCGGGGGTCCATAAGCTCCACCAGGTAGTTGAGGAGAATTGGAGTCTCCCATCATACCAGTTGATGTCATATAAGACTGACTGTTACTGGTATCAGAATTCATTTCCTATACTTAGTGGTAACAATCATTTCTTTTCTAAGTTACATCATTGCCTGAAACAAGAAAATATACTATTTAAAAGTCTTGATACAAAATCAAATTTCTTGCCTTAATATCATACAGTACCGGTATGTAAAATTATTACGCAACAGAAACCTCAAGAAATGTTTTATTTCAAAACACCACTAAAAATCAAACAGTTACTGTAATAAGCTTATATTAGTTCTATTTCCCGGGACTATTTTTTTTTTAATAAACAAAAAACAATCATTTAGTTTTTAAACCATTGACTCAAAAAATCTGGCCTTACCATGCGAATAGCTTGCAAAATTGTAGGCCTATGCTTATGAAGGATATAGTCGTATTATATCCAATTTTTTTAATTTTGTTTTCATTTACAACATTTAGACTGTAAGCTTATCCTTGTAAATATACAGCATTTTGTTTTTATTTCCTGCAGACAAGAAAAAATGTAAGCATGCAACCAAAACTACAGCTTAAATTCATCTAATCAGATTTAATTTTGTAACATCAAAATTTAAAACAAGGCCTATGGTTATAACTATATCACTTTCACATGGAAACTTAAAGTCCAATTTAGAAATTAAGAGCTATAAAATCATTTCAGAGACCAAAATTGACCCGAAAAAGAATAACTGATTACATTGTTCATAGTATCTTTTTAAAGCTGTTTAGTGGGGTTTAAAAAAGCATGGAATTTATTTGGCTGCTAAGCAGACTCCTCAACAAAATTTCCACAATGGACTCATCACAGAGCTTGGTTTGGGTCATCATTTTTATTGCAAAATACCCCACAAATATACTGTTAATCATATTATATGAATGGTAAGGATGCTTATCTACTATTGTACATGCTATTACTACACCAATACACAATAAATACCGTAATAAATAGAAAAATAAGTCAGAGCCACCTGTCATTCATTGTCAAATGACTAATTTCAGTAAATATGAGGGAGTGGCTATTATAATGTTTAATTATTTCCAGACTCTTTCATATTGCCAATATTTTTATTGAAGTGAATTGTATTTTTGGTTTTCAACAGGAGTATTTTACGTTATTCTGAGAAATATCTTTACATTGTAGATGCAGATGTAAACAATGATGCAGCAATAAGATAATTTCAATGACAACGTAAACACCAATAAGGACAAGTCCCTCGGAAGTGACGTAGGTCAGCCATTACTGTTTTGATTCTTTCTCAATCGAAAGCGACGAAATTGATTTTAGTGTGGAATTCAGCGCGTCAAGCTAACAAAAATGAATCGCTTATTTGGACGAGGCAAGCCAAAAGAACCTCCACCAAATCTTAATGACTGTATTTCAAATGTAAGTAACAGATAATTATAAATTTCGACAAGAATGTGGTTTCAATTGGGAAAGCCAATCTAAAGACTCAGACCACAGAAAGTTAAGCTAAACTGTCCAAGTTAAAGTAACAGCATAAATACATATAGGCCTAGCTCTTAATTAGCAGGCTACTTCTATCTCAAATAGTATAGTTCAATTAATTAGACCTAAGTAAAATCTAAGTAAAATCGTCCAGCATATTATGTTCCCATCATATTAAACTTGTCACAAGTCTGCCCATATCATATGGCATATGAACTGACAGTCAATTAAATCGCTGATGGCTAGTATAATGGCGTTGATACAATATATCAATTTTGTATATTTACTCTCAGATCGATCTAAAGTTTCTCATAAGTAAACATAACCAGGTGTTGATAAAAATGGACTTAAGTATGGATATGTTGTTCTATGCATGAAGTGAAACTTTGAATGATTTCATTCAATGCACTGTAACTAGTGTAAGTTCACATTTTGACCATAAATGCAATAAATGTAGTACAGAGGTTAAAGAGATACAGATCCTAAAAGTATATATATTTTTTACAGATTGACAGTAGGGGGGAATCCATTGATAAGAAAGTAGCCAGATTAGATGCTGAATTAAAGAAATATAAAGATCAAATGAAGAAAATGAGGGAAGGACCAGCTAAGGTAACATTTAAAATATAATTATGTGCTAAAATATGTACTTTTTTTTTACCTTGTATCCTGTAATGAATCAAACAATTAGATTAAAATCAGTCTTCAAATAGGCTAGGTCTATGGGCCAAATATGAGCAACAATATATTCCATTTCCATATCAGTTTTTGTTATTTCGTAGCCTTGATAAATGATGAAAATTAAGACGATATTCCAACACTGTTAAATTATAAATATCATTTAACCTACTGAGTATTTGATCCATTCTATTATATTTTCAGAATACAGTCAAACAGAAAGCTATGAGAGTTTTAAAGCAGAAAAAAATGTAAGCCAAAAACTTTGCAATTGAGAATTTAGGCATTAGGTGTTATAAGAGATAATTCCTTATAAAAGCACTGGCCACTAGAGAGAAACTATGGATTTCAGCATTAGAATACATCAATTTGAAAAGAAATCTAAATAACCATATGATATCAATGTCAACAATCTTGAATTGTTCCCCATAAATTTTGAATATAGCTTTCATAATTGGTGCAAAGTAATACATTATTTGAACCAGCCATATTCAAGTCATGTGATCTAGAATTATCTGGGAATAAAGTGGACATATTTGCGTTCTGACTCATCCATTGAGTAACATATATAACTTATATGCTAAAATATCATTGGATTCATTGCTAGAATATTGGATTCATATGATTGGTAAATTTCTGTTTCAGGTATGAAAGTCAGAGAGATCAGCTATCAAATCAATCATTTAATTTAGAACAACAGAATTTTGCAATTTCTTCTTTAAAAGATACAAAAACAACTGTAAGTATAAAATGGTTTACTCTTAATAGATACATGGTTTTATTTAGGCACTGTGTTGGAAATTTGACATAGTGACAAATATGTCAAATAACAATCCTATCTGAGGGCAAATCCATAAGAAACTTTTTTGAGTGGGCAGTCAACATTTCACCATATCTCCAATGTGTCTCTGGAATTATAAACTAGACAGTGCTTCTATAGGAGATTACATTCAACTACACACGATACAAGAAAGTTCCGATGGTCATAATATTTCAAATCATACGAATAACTTATTCTCTAATTAAAACTTTTAAAACACCTCTAAGTATATACATAGACTTCTATTAAAGATGAATATAGTAATTTTCCAAAGTCTGCAGTTTTCTAATCTTTTTCATTTTTTTTCTGCCAGGTTGATGCTATGAAAGTTGGAGTAAAAGATTTTAAAAAGGCTTACAAACATGTTAATATTGATCAAATTGAGGTAAGTTTGTTTGAACTGGTATTATCATTGTTTACTAATCATTTGGTGTAGTGTTTTTTAATAATGCATGAGTTACTGTGCTAACACATTATTGGTTTGTCAACTCAGCATCCCTATGGGATATAATGCAGAGCTGCTGTGATTCAATGAGTTAAATGATTGCTCACTAACCTTAAGCTTCAGATCCAGACCCTGGTATAAATAGAGAAAATTACCTAGTCATTCAGATAGGATGAGGCCTTGTGTTCTCCAGGCTTTACTACACATTAAAGATTCCTTGACAGTAACAATTTCATGATGTTGCTTGTTTTCATTAACCCATATGTAAAGCTACATTTCATTTTATTTCTTGGAGATGATAGCTAACACTGGTAATAAATACACTCATAACACTTTACAAATTGCTTTACTTTTGATTAAATTTGGAACCAAACTAAATTATACTGAAGCAAACACTCTAAATATCTTTTTGTATCAAATGAGATCTATTCAGTGAATATCTTCAAGCAATGTTATATACCAAAAATGTAACTGATTCATAAATATATGGACACTGATAACCTGTCTAAGGTCGTCTTTTCTTTATACTTATCATTCAACTTTATGCAACAGAATATGCAAGATGAATTAGAAGACTTAATGGAGATGGCAGATGAGGTACAAGATGTTATGGGTAGAAGTTATGGTATGCCAGAAGTAGATGATGATGAATTAGAAGCTGAGTTAGATGCTTTAGGTGATGAAATAGGTTTTGATGAAGATACCACCTACTTAGATGATGCTGTAGCAGCACCTTCAGCACCTGTTGGTGATCCTGGTGATAGTATGAGGGTAAGTTTCATTCATAAGATTTACTATTACATTGGCCAGTGATTGGGGTTTAAAGACAACATCAGGCTGATTTGCTAAAGCACTGTCAAAGCATCTTCTTAACCCATGGCACCTCTACCTAAACGCAAACAAGCAAACGTTACTTGGTGTCACTGCAGTAAAATCGCCAACTAAACGTCTTTATAGCCTCCTTCTCTAGTCCTAGTAACTCGACATAAGTGCAGCAGCATAAGTGAATGTCTTTATATTTGATTTGTTGTAATTTGTTACATTATAGGGAGATGTACCAGTGGATGAATTTGGTTTACCACAGATTCCTCAAAGTGCTAAATGATGACCTTTATATGTTATTTTATTACCATGAACCAACTTATTGTTATGTAAATATTATTAATATTATAATTTATCATATTTTCATACTGCTTATTGATTTTTATTCATCTACTGTCTTGTAATTTAATTCATCCATAATTAATATATGTTTAATTTATGTGGTTTTCAAGAAAAAAACAACATATTTAGCACAATTGTATTTTGCTGAAAGGCAAAATTTAAGATTCACAGCTTTAACAGAATGGCAGTTAATTTTGTATTTGGTAGTAAAAAGACAAAGTTAGAATCTTATGCACCTGAACACTCTTTGTGGCCGACACGATTCTTGAGTAAAATCTTATTGTTTTATTGTCTGCAAGACAGACTGTCATCATCCAATCAGATTCATTTTCCTTTCAATTGCATGTGATTATCGACGTACTGGAGAAGGACCAACTGGAGAATTTTTGTCTTCTCGTGTGCCAGCAACCGGTCGGTGAAACTCTTAACAAGACTCTAGTTCTAGTCCTTAAAAATACGAAGTTTTGCTGAATGTTTTTATAGCTGTGGAAATTATTTTTGATTGAAAGAAAATTTTTAACTAAAGCATCAGATAGAATTTACTTTCTCTAATATGTAATTAAACTATGAATAATTGAACAGGAATATGACGAACTTTCTATCAAGGGAATTAACTCTGTATGTCATCACTACCAATATTATGTATTCTTTATTTCAATAATTCTTTAATAAAAATTTTGAAATAAATTGGAAAGGGACAGATAATTATCATTTAAAGGTATAATTCAGTTTATTAGCACTGTTTTAGAGTCATTTGATAGCATTTTTTGTTATGTACATTTTTTTTTTTTGTAAATATATGAGTGTATTTGTGAATACAAAACCTGGTTTTCTCAATATTTTTCATTATTTGATAACTCATCCATTCTGAAGATTTCAAACTTTGTAGTAAGTACAGTCATGTAAAGAAGGACAAAATATATGGATATTTAAATTTATTAACTCAATATTTCACATGTTCACACAGGAAGAGTTATCAAGACAATTAAAACATGTATGAACATGTTAAACGTTGAGTTAAAAAAGATTGAAATAGTATATCCAAATAAGTTGTTGTGCTTTTTCACATATGCCACCCTCGCAAGGTCAAGTTATTACAAACTGTATCTAGTACCTTGGCTGCAACAGCCACGTTTCTTTAATCGTGGATTGCCCTATTGATGGCTTTCATTGGCTGTAATTGGAAGCTTACATTACAATTAAATCGCTGCATAGACAGAACTTCCATGATACACAAAAGAGACAAATAATGAAGTCAAGGTATAAGACAGAGTTCATAATATTTTGGCATTGTGAAGATGTACTTATGGCTCTTTTATATTCCTACATAGATTATTATTGTGGTGGATGATACATGTGAAACAAAATGTGCTCCAACTTCCACAAACCAAATGACATCAACCAACTATGTTTGTCAACTCTGTATGTGATTATTCCAATTTTATTGCACTTAAATATGATTTTATGTATAGAATAATAATACATGTAGATATTAGAAACATATAGCTGTGAAGGCAGTATTTACTTCACCTGTCATTTGACAGTATTGTGACATTCATGATACTCTCTACTACAGTAGTATATTATTCTATGAAGAACAGCGATAGATTATTCAGGGATCCTAGACTTTCTCTATATAGAGGAATACCTCTATTTTTCTGGCCAATGGTATTTTTTTATTGCGAATAAAACCATTGAAAATTGAATACATAGGAAATGACTTCCCTGAGCTTGTGGCCCCCTTGACCTTCAACTGATATTTTCCATTTTCTCTCTTTTTATTCCTTACTGGGATTTCTGATTATTGGTAACAACAAAATTGAACACTTGTGCATCTCACTTGAAGGATGGATAAAGGTCTTGATATTGAAAATGGCTATAAACAGGGATGGATAGTCTTCTAACTATTAACTTAAATAGCTGACACAGCTCAGTCTGTCCAAGTCCTAGTATAAACCTTCAGCATCTGATAGCAATATTAAATACACTGATTGCTGTAAAGTGTGACTATCTTTCCTTGATTCAGTTTCAACCTTTTAGACCTTCACTATTTATGCATGATTTTGTTATCCTCATTATATAATGAAGATCTGGGAGATCATGCTATTCACAGCTAGACCAGTTACATGCATTTCATCCAAAGCACAAATTGTGCTGTCAGAACAACACAAAAAGTATGTTAAGCCAAGAATATACCACAAAGAAAGTCTCTTTTATTTGTGAACAAATACCGTAAAATTCTAATTACATATATACTGTTAATAAAAAATAAAGAGCAAATTCAAATAATCACACCTGTGCACTACAAGCCAAAATAACATATATACATACACTATAAACCAAAAGAAAGCCAAATATAAACAGTAAGTTATGTATATATAAAGTGCACATAAATATGATGTACATGTATATTAACATTAGCTAACATTAATAACTATTATACATATTTAATTGATATAAACAAGAAAGTATTTACATTTATTCAACATTTTATAGCGATTGTAAAGAGATTTTCTAAATTGTTTATGTGTATGCACTTGGTTTTAGTGGAAATTTAGAAACCACAGATATCTGATTGAAAATTGGAATGGTGCAAATTGATTCTATCAGTGTCCCTGATACACAAACAAAGTTTAGAAAACCTCTTTTAACATATTTACAACATAAACATATTTACAAAATATGAAGGGCAAATATATATAACACTTTTTTTTATGAATTGATTTATTCTAAATCCATAGTCTCTACTCGAGGCCTAGGCCTGTGCTTCTAGAGTTGAGTATCTCTCATAACAAATAAATACTAAAATTCCCAAAAATATAGCTCAAGTTAATTTTGCAAATATTGCAAACAAAAAAATTGAAATATCAGCCAACCAAAAAAAACAAATATCTGAAAAAGGAAAAAAGAAAGAAAGAAATGGGGAATTCGAGAAAAACTATCTCCTGATTGGTCAACTATATTCAAAATTTCAAATACATAAGGAAATTGAGAAGAAGGACCTTTCTTTCTGATTGGTCATTATTTGAAATTTATTTGGATTTAGATTACATACAAAAATTGAAAGTAATTCTGATCTGCATTTCTCATACACGTCATGAAAATGTTATAATGTTATAACCAAATGTAAACTTCCTGTTCAAAATCATCACATGTAGACTGTATAATATGAGATCACTGTGTTTAAAGAGTTTCATTTATGATGAGAAAAGTACTGAAAGACGTGACATAAGTAAAATCTTAACAACAAAACTTGAAGATTATCAAAAAACAATCAAAAAGGGCATAAATTGTACTAATTTAAATACTGAAACGGGAGATACAGCGGGCTATAAAAAGTAACTAAGTTAATAGTGTAGACTTTACACTCTTCCTGTTTAAGATGGTTTTCCTCGGTTTTTTTTTGGTATTTTTCTAAGTCATTAGAACACCTGTACTTTCTATTCATGAAAGTTTTAGCATTTTCAATTTCATAAATGAAAATAAGGGAACCCATCTTTAAAACAACTTCCTCATCTATAAATTGCCCTCTTAAAAATTTTCTTTCCTGTGAATTTAACTTATTCGAATGAAAATCTGACCTCATGTAAGACTGCATTTAGGAATTGACATCGCAAGCTTTTGATATCATTAATTATTACAGATGGATTTTAAAATTCATTAATTACACTAATATTAATTTCTTTAATTGCAGAATACACATTTTTATTTTCTTGCAAAACTTTTTATGTGAAAAAAACATAAAACAATAATAGTACATGTACTCATAAAGAAATATTAAAACAGAAACTGAAACATGTTGTTACTCAAGAGTTTCACACTTACACACCACTTCACAACAAATTATCACAGTTAATATTAGAACACAATATTGGTAATAATTTAGTCCTACATATGTAATTATTGTAATTAAAGAACACTGGTTCCCAAACTTTTGTACTCATTCCTTTGTATCCTGATACACTACTTGAATTAAGTAAAGCTTTAGAGTCAAAGGTAAAATTGTTTCCAGAGCTTCTGATGTAGCCTTGGAGGTGCTCTTAGTTATGCCCTTGTTGGGGACCAGGCCTTTAGAACAACTGTTGGCACTACACATAAAAATATATCTGACATTATTAGATGTATTTGATAAAACAAGGTCCTGAGTGATGGATTGAAATATTGCTTACAATTACAATTTTATCAATTTCTTTATATATCTAGATTCTAACATAAATATAACAGTAAATATTACAAAATACAACATAAAGAACAGATATTAATGATACATATTTTTAGACTATTATACAGATAGATGCAGACATTTTCACAAATATTAACTAAATGTATAAAATATAAGCTCATTTACATAATATTACACTTGGTAAAGGCTGAAAAAAGGCCACTGTTTGATATTATGTGCTCCTTGTATGCAGATTCAAAAGCCTGATCAACTCCAAATAAAAGAAGCAACTGCAGGAATTTTTACATACCTAGAATTGATGCAACAGGAGCATTTTAATCCTTTACAGTGTTATTGGTCAAATTTGAACACATTCAAAAAAGCACACAATTAAAAAACAGTGGCCTTAGATTCTCCTTTTCTCTGCCAAATCCATAACTGCTAAACATAATGCTGTAGCATCAGGAAAGTCTCCCTCCCCTCTATCTCTTCTTTCATTAATAGCTTGATATATCAGTTCCAAACTATAACCCATTTCATGAACCGCTTCCTCTATTGGCGTAATGACTGGATTGGACGCTGTACTTGACGTCACACATTCTGCTTTAGAAATGACAGCAGATTGAAAGTTTGGTGAGAGTTGTGGTGGTCTTTCACTGCGTCGTCTGCCATCAACCATATCTGCTTCTATTCGTTCAAACTCTTGTTTGGTTAGATGAGCATATTTGCCAATACGTCGTAGATGTCTGATTTCTGTAGGTTGTCTGGGAATTGTTGGTTGATTTTCACTCCCTAACTTCTGTGCTTTAGAATAAAAAGATGAAGATGATCTACTGTCTGTTACTTCTGTAGATGTGTGTTGACTAGTTGATTCACCAATGTTTTTTAATTGCAATTGCCCTGTATTATTGGAGCTTGTATTGTTCTTACTTGTCTGTATCTGCTTCATAAATCTTCTATTATTACTACTATCTTTTACCACAATTTCTACAAGTTGTCCATGTCTAGTAAATTCTAATAAATTTGTTAAGAAAAGACAATTTTTCTGAAACTGTTCGTGAACTTCATTAGGAATCGTGTCTTTTTCCCAATCTCTTAAAACTAAGCCACAATGGAAGCAACTCATTCTGTCTAATGTTCCTTGATAGAAGAACCCTGACCGTGCCAAAGATTCAAAAGATGGTAATTCGTTTCGGTACTGCTCTGGGACAACAGACATTGATTCAAATCGTTTTTTATAATGACTATATCGTCTATATTTGGGAATTTGGTGATCTAAGGTATAGCCAAGTTCTACTATAAAGGGACATTCTGGTGCTATTCGTAAATGAGTTTCTAGAGGATTGTCTTCTTTTGACCATTTAAAAACTCGTTTTAAACAAAAATCACATTCAACTCGATCTCCCTCCCCTGTATACCTGAAAAATAATACCAGTAATCTTGTTTAATTTTTCATTTACAACTAAGGTTAGCTGTATCTATAGGTGATGATGGGGCCCCAGATAGGACTCAATTCCTACATTTATACAGATACAAAACTTTTCCTTAAAATACAAAATATTTATGGTCATTGACTAAGGACAGAGTTGCCTATTGCCTTTCCTCTCTGTATCTAAACCTTGACTACAATAGCTACTTTTTATGTATCATGGTGGTTTGTAATTTATGCATTTATGCAGATTGTACGCTTGTGAATACAGCCAATCTGTAAATATTAGCCATTATGTTTAAGCTACAGTTTTTCTGTTGAAGGCTCTGATTGGATGTATTTGCTGGCATATGCCTACAATCCACCAAATATCGCTGCATTCTACGATACAAGAACATTGGCTAGCGTGCTCAAGGTAAAAGTCAAATTTTGTAATACCTTGACCATTGTGAAGATGATAAAAAGCATTATGCTGCTGATTAAAGAGAATGATAACATGATAGATTGCCAGCCAAGGTAAAAGACACCCACTGGCTGCTTTGATTTTGATAAAAAATATTCAGCATTTCTGTAAAAATCACCGTATGAAATATTCAACCAACAAAGTCATACACTTCTATTGAAGTTTTTGGGGTGATAATGAACAATATTTACAAAGTTTTGTCAACATCTGTTAAGATTTGGGCCTTCTAAAGTGTATACGAGCTAAAAATTGAATGTAATAACTCAATATAAAGTATTTCTTAAATTTTGGATATTCAATAGGGTTCATTCTTGGTTGAAGAATTCTCGAGAATTTGAAAAAGGATCAAAACCATTATGTTTTATCTCCAGTCACGTGATCTCAATTTGAAATCCAATTGGATAAAAAGACACATAGAACACTATGTTCCTAACAAAAAATAGAAAAGTGGGATTTGTAAAGTTGAAAAAACTCATTTAAAATGATAGTAGAGGGCTCTTATCTACATTTGATATGCAAACTCAAATTTTCACAAAAGTGGACACAGAACAGTCTAGTTCTCAGGTAACGAATTGTAGAGTGTTTACGAGCACTTGTGGATTAACCAACAGACTGATATGGGTGACTCCAATATACGCCATCCATTTCACATGTTCAATAAAATAGACAACACATGTAGTCGCAAACCATTTCACAGTTTTTTACTGGTCCATTTTTAGTTCATCCCAACATAGTCATACATGTTTCAAGAGCACAAAAGCCCCCTTCGGCCTTCTTCAGGCACAGACAGGCATAAACTATGGCCCATTTCATGTGGGGAATAGAAATGTAATGGACCTAAAATTTACATAAGTTTTACCTGAATCCTGCATACGCTAAGTCATAAATATTCTTTTCAGAATCCCAGTTGGGATGTCGATATGATTGAAGACGTAATTGTAGTCTAGCTGCCCTTTCAGCAAAGTTTCCCCTGTCTTCAACTGGACCAGCAATATGAAATATTTTTCTTTCCTTCTTCCTTTTCTCCAAAACTACACGGCTTGTTGATTCAGGGATCATAGAAGATCCGAATTTCTTATCCATCATTTTATGCCTTCTTCTGTTAAATCTGGTTATATTTTTAATTTGTTCTGTTCTAAACTGTTCACTGAAATACGCTGCATACTCAACCACCTTCAACTTCCAGCTATGTCCAAACAGTAAATGCAGGCCACTGGAGTAATGACGAAGTGTTGATTGAGAAGACTAAACAAGATTCTATTTTTAGAAGGGGTTTTCCAATAATCTTCACATCTATATTTAGCCTTGGATTACTCCAAGATTTAGCACTTCCATTTATTGTCTGCGTACAAATTCCGGTTATTTTCCGAAGAAGTGTGACTTGGGGCCCTACCTAAAATTTGGTGTCAGTGTTTGTTATCACCTAATAAGAATGAACCCTATTGAAAATCAGACAAATTGAGAAATAATTTATATGAGTTATTGCCCTTGTTCTTGAATTGCCAAGCTAGTCAGTAATCGTGTTTCCATTGGTCGTCGAAATTTGAGCCTTCAAATCCAATGTGAACAGAATTATCGGTAGGTTCGTTTTGCCGCATTGCCCAACTTGCCGCATCGTGCCCAACTGCACAAAAACGACTTGTAAAACGAAACTAAAGGTTTCTGATAAAAACCATTTGTTTCACATGAAACGGAATATTTCAATCTGTTGTCCCGCGTCGATTTTCTTTTTATTTGTAATTTGGATCTGTTAGGGAAATCGAAACTATAGTTTCAAGACTTTCGAGGCATACTTCTCGCTATTATGGTGACAATACTGAGTTTTCAAAATATAACCCTCACCGCTCACGGTTTTAGATTCCGCAGTACTTATTTTCCTTTGGATCCATCCTATGTCTGAACTGTCATTTTTTCTAAACAATCGCAGGTTCGTCTATTTTTGTCTCCAACTGCCGACGGTAGTGTGGAGCCAATCAACCTCAGCTTCTACCTTGTCCACCAGGACATTCTGGGACTTATCTGGAACCAGTGGGAGTTGAGCCACTGTCAAATTATAATGCACATCTAATACGAGAATTCTAAACTTCTCCTCGCTTGATAATCTGATTTACTCTTCAGAAGATTTTTACTTTCAGATATTATATTTATTGAACTTGTCTTGTTTCGTTTTATGGATTTATTTATTTTGTTTTACGGTTCTGATCGCTTGTACTTGGTAATTATTTTATTCCAGATTTTACCATAAAACTATAGTTTCGATTTCCCTAACAAGTCCAAATTATAAATAAAACAGATTAAAATATTCCGTTCCATGTGAAACAAATGACCATTCTGGATTTTATCAGAAACCTTTCGTTTCGTTTAACAAGTGTTTTTTTGTGCAGTTGGGCACGATGCGGCAAAAGGAACCCACCGCGGAACTATCAACGTTTGGAAGTTAAAATGACGACTCGTTTTTATTGATAGGTCTACTGCGCCATACTAAAAGACATAGAAAAAGAAAGTTTCTAGTTTGAAATATATTTCAAGGGATTGTGCGATTTTTGTACAGCTCTTGTAGTTGTGAAGACTATTGAAAAATAAGCCCCCTTCAAGACCCAAATCAACCCTCGAAAATAGTGAAATTATAATGCACGACCTTTTAAATTGATTCATTTATAATTCTACCTCCCAGAGCCATGTCAATTGACCCTATCGATAATAAGGCTAAAGTTTGTTTCTAACTAAATACCCAGACATTTGGGTCAGACAATGTATGTCATGGTTTTTGTTTTATATATCTACAAAGAATACATAATCAAAATAACTCTGATTATGAAAATGATTGATAAAGGGACAACATTATAATTAAATTGAGTTTTGAATGCTGACTAATTTCACTGAATTCTTCCACAAAACAACTGAAACTGAAAAGTATTTTAATTTCACGTTAGTTGATGTCATAAGATTTTATTTTCAGATAAAGGCTTATTATGATTAGGATTGTCTTAAATTACACAATAAAATTGATAGGAATTTAACATATAATACGACATAATCAATGAAGGCTTCAATAGGCCCAACCTATTTAAAATAAGATTAGTCTTCAATATAATTTCTTTGTTTTCTTTTTCTTCTCCGTTGTAGCCTATGCTATTCTTAGTTTTATTGTCGCAGTTATTTTAAAGCGTTATTTTATTTATTTATTTAACTTTGTGGGATTAAAAAAGCCCAAACAGGCAGCCATATTGGTCTTTGTCTCCAATTGTCGCTATTGTTATCAGGAAACTTTTCCAATATGCTACACTTTTGATTGGTTAAAAATACCGCCATTAGAACGGAACGTGTATATAAAGCTTGTAAGAGTAGGCTACAATTAAAGGGATTGAAAAGAAATTTTATATAAAAAAAACTATTTTTATCGGGGACACTGATAGTATCGATTTACACCCTTCCAAGTTTCAATCAGACGTCATTAATTGCGAAGGGTCTTATATTAGTTATGTGATTTAAGCATATTTGGCAATTAGTAACGCAGCCTAATCAAAATAAATACATGTATCAGGAAAAAACCTAATTGTAATCGAATTTTATAATTATAAAGGTTGGCCTAATTCTGTGATATCATTCCTTAAGGGAAATTATACATCGGGCTTTTTTTTTTTCATTTTTTAAGAATAAAATGTACTAAGCTGATGAAGCTCAATTGCAGGTCCAGTTTATCAATGGACGTTTATATATCGAGTCCTGCGTCAAGAACTTTGGCACACATCTTACAGAAACTAGCGCAGGCTAGTTGGGGCGCCAAGAGCCAACAGCCTATTCTCTTTTCTTTTTGATCAGCCCGAAAATAAGTAGGCCTTAGTGGCTGAGAAAAATTGGAAGATGACCAAACAAAGTTTATTAAATAATACTTTTTGCCAACGTACTTTCTCTTTATAAATTCTCGAGTTTAGGCCTAAATATAAGTCGCTTCCATTCAGTCGCTGAGAGAAAATAATATTCACGGAGAAACAATAGGAGTAACCCCGATATAGAATAGGGGAAACCCACCAAGCTATATTAAATCATTATGAAAATTTAACCTTCGATCAATCAAAGCTTGTTTTGATTACGCTATTCCGAAATAGCTTGAAATGAAAAAAAAGGTAGCCACAATTTTCAGAACGTTTATTAAACGCCTATTTGTCAACTTAGAAAAGGGACGTACATTAGAGGATGATCTTGGGAAGAGACTCTGTTTATCTGTTTTCATTATTAAAAACAACATTTCTTTGGTTTGTGGTCTAAGGGGGATAATAAGCTGTTTTTTTTAGGAAAGGCACTATTAAGTAACCGGAAAATATCGGTAGTGACTGAAATTAACAACGAAATCATCAGATTCTAAAATGAAAAATGACTACTGAAAACTAAGCTATTTGAATTTTTTTTTATATATAAAAACAGCGATATAGGTTTCTATGAGGGAGCGTAAAAGAATTTGCAAGAGTACCTTCCTTACCTTTAACGTGAAGAGTTGAAATATTATTAATTTTTGTTTACCATATTATAGGCCTTTTATTTCATACTCGGAAATAAGTTTATGGCGTTTAATTTGTGTAAACAAAATACCTTGGTAAATAATTGAGGTCAAAATATTTTGATTAACAATTTTTGATCAGAGTTGTTTTGTTTCGGGGAAATCTAGGTAAGACCTTACTTATTGAATGATGAAGATTGAAATTAATTTTTCATTGCATAATTATTCAGTTGTGTTACCTATTTTCGTGCATATAAGGATTCAAAATCGAATTTCGTCATATTTAAGAAACAGATTTTTTTTACATGTCTTAAGTTAAAGTTTACTCTGATTTCCTTTAAAATAATTAAAATTGGTTTGTTTCGATATTCCTTATGAATCCCTCACTTTGGCCTATATTTCATGAGTTACCAACTCGACAATGTCTGCTAAATGCGTCACCTATTTTCGTGTACAATGTTTGATCTATAATTAAGTCGAGAAAAACACGTTGTATGGATACAGGGTGGTGTAATTAACTTTTCTTGGTATTTATCTTAATATGATCAATTCATTATAACTATTGACAATTTCTTGTAAGAACAATGATTTGAAAAAAAAAGGACTGACAAAATAAGATAGCCTAAGTAAAACGTAATTGTGATTTATTGCTAAAATTTAAAAGTCATCGAAACAACATAAGAATACGGCCCACATTGTGTTCCGTAGACTTTTTCTGCTGTCACGGAATCCGCTAGTTTATCACGATACTTTGTTCATTGGACTACATTCTAGCAGACGACAGTTGGAATTCCGATTACAGCTTGGGATTATATGGAAATTTCTGCTGATAAAAAATTGTGACGTTTGGTAATAATTGAAAACCGCCATTTTGTCCAAGTATACATTAATACACTTTACCTTGCTTGAAACTACTGGATTCATTCTACTAGCTGACATTGTACAGTGAATTATTAATCATTTTCTGAGATGCACGAAAAATAGGTTAGCACGAAATTAGGTTACTTGACTGTATTGTTATTGTATAATCATTATTTATTTTTATTATTCATATTAAATGATCCAGCCAATCATTATTGTTATTATTCACTTTATTTTGCTACAGTCTGTGCAGCAGAAATCACTAGTCTGACTAGACAAGAAACTGAAAAAGTTTTACTGTTGTCTGGGCTTAATTTCCCACATTCCCATTGCTCACTGCCTGGCGTTGCTCGTTACTAATGTAGAAAATTCTTGTCTTTTACTGTATTTTATATAAGTTATGAAATTTATGATATGTTTATGCTTCAAGAACATTATCTAAATTTAGGCTATAATATAGTTTTAGAAGGAAAGATGGACTGGCTCAATTCATTTATGTACGGAAGTGTATTCTTTTCTTTGCATTTTACCAGGATGAAAGGTTGAATTGCAAGTAACAATATTAAGAACACACTGTCATGATCTGGAAAAATTAGAATTGAAATTAAAATCAGAGATCTGAAGTACCCTTCTGCATCTGAACTGAGGACATATATATAGTAGGCTATGATATAAAGCTACATCTTAGCTAATGTAAAACTTAATTCAATCATTACTTCATATCAAAGTAGGGGCTAAAATATTTCACATATATATTGGTAGCTCAGTTTTCCTCTTAAACTGTTTCAAAGCCAAATATTAGTAGAGCACTGTCTTTTTAACTGTTCTAAATGGGAATCAATATTGACAGTTGATATTGCTTCCCATATAGGAACAGAGAAAATTAGCAGGTTTGAATCTTCAGGATCACTGGAATTCATACTATCATACTATCAATCTATCATACTATCATACTGGTGCACATGATGATATAATATGCGTGGATATTCTCCATGGCCCATTAAGAAGGGCTGGTGGCAGGAAATGTTATATAAAACACCTTTTTTTGTTGTCCCTTCCTAGACTTACAGTATCTGAAACTCTTGCAAAGTGCAGTAGGATTACCCATGGCCTATAGTGACATTAATTCATTTTTTTCACTTACTTTTGTTCTTAAATTCACCCTGGGTCCTTTAAATTAAAACAATTATTTTAAGTGGACTACTTGTAGTAATGAAATTATTTGTCTAATGATTAATTAAGAGAAAACATGTAATAGTAATTAGTTTATGTTTGTAATAAGAGAAGAAGGTTAAGTGTATTGAACTATATCTATTGTACTACCAGTAAATCACTTATAGTTCAAGTAAAAAAACTGTATTTCATTAGTACCAATGATGAATAATTTATGGGTTTTTTTTTCGACTTTTTTAAAATTTTGTGATACAGAACCAGCTTTCATTATGCCATTATTCGTTTTTTGTTAAGGATAGAAAACAATAATGCCAGCACATGTAACAGCAAATATGTAGGCTATCAATAATAAATGTTTTGTTGATGATTCTTTGTAACGTTTTGTGTTGTTGTGCCTAGTATTCAAATCCATCGTATTATGCTAGATCTTAAATATTGATCATATGTAAAGTTTTTGATTTTGGTACCTCAAAAGCATCTAGATTTTTAATTAGCCACATTTCGAATTGAAAGAGTGATAATACAGAAATTCAGTTTAAGAATGGTTAAATAGAATGTGTTTCATTTCATCAATTTATGATTTTATGAGTTTTAGACAAAAACAATCACTCAATTAAATTGTTGAATTTGAAACACATCCATCACCTGAGTCTGAGCTATACTTGAATGAGGACAGGTTTTGTCTGTGTGTGTGTGTGTGTGTGTATGTGATCTTGCCTGGCAAGCTGTCAATCTGTAATTTATAAAGTACTTCATTGTTTTAAAGGTAAACTGAAAGATGTATGGAACAAGAGAAAAGACGTTGTTATATATTTGATGTATATATATTGTTAACAATGGGAAAGTTATTGGAGGTTGATTATTATATTATTGGTATTAGTTTATTGATGTTAAAGATATCTGGTTTACCAACTATACATACATGTAATCATTTGAGTTCTTTAAATCATGAGGTTTGTTTCATTTTCTTACTTCTATTTGATTCATTGAACATTTTCTATAAATGTACTATATATTCCGTCTGATTATAAAGCAGATAAAGATTTCCTGGTTCCTGTAGTTTGTTAATAATCAGTGTAGTGTAGTCTGCAGAAAAAACATGAAACTGAATTATCTTGATTTTTGATCAAATTCATTTTGAACACATTCACCTTTGTTTCAAGATGAATGCTCTTTATTCACTGATTTTAAGCTTCTATAGTAAGCTTCCATCCGATATCAAGGGTTCATACTTTGTGGAATATACTTTATGTTTGGGCTTGTTGAAATATTCATGCATCATGTACTGTGAAAAAATATATTGAAAATATAGAAATTCCATTTTGCATTTTAGGATATGCGCACAAAACCTGATGCTACAAAAATTAATAATTCTACAGTGTATAATGATTGAATAAATAAAAGCATTATATTCATTATAGATACAATATGATGTAGATATAGAACCAGTACATATAGTTAAAAAACGAAGTATAAATCATCCACTACGTATACATCTACATTATGATACCAGTTTAGATCTATTACCACCTGATCATGTTCAACTATTAAAGGTATGGTGTGGTTTCTTTAAAACAAATTTATATTGGATTCTAGCTAAGTTATTTTGAGATCATGAATATAATGATGATGTCTTCTTGGCAATTTCAATTTGAAAAAAACTTGTGACCTTGAATGAGTTATCTTGGATCATTCCAGTTGAAAGTTGGATGTTTCCATTTGTCTAAGATTAGTCTCAGGTAATGGATTGTGCATAAACTACCTGTATGTTAAATGTGTGTTGTATTTTACTAGGAAACTGCTATAGAAGCTGTGTCATTTTGGAGTAAGACATTATGGGTAAGACAGACTGCTGCTCCAATTAGATTAAAGAGGTATGTTAATAAAACATGAAAATATATAAAAAAAAAAACATTTTTAAAAATTCAAATTTTTTGACATTCATTAAAAGATTTAACTTATAGCCTTAGGTAACCACACTGATCTGTCTGCAAATTTGCCACACCTTTTACGTGAAACACTTATAACAAATATCAGTGGTATGGATGCATGCCCACTTTAAACACAAGACTATCTTGGAAACCCGACCATATTTCACCCTTTGGAAGAACATTTTATTGTTTGTCAATTCTTCTGTATTTGTTCTCTTAGATATGGACTTTGACGTACTTGCATGATTTCAAATTTATATTTGTTTTAAAACGCAGGAAGTGTGAGAACTCCCATGTTGGATACAGAAATCAAATAAGTTGTTGTTATGAAGGTTGCAGTAGGAAAACAGTTTGTGGTGAAATAGAAATACCAAATGAACATCTGGAGGTAGGAAGTCCTTAAAAACACAGCTTTTCCAATTTCCAATTACTATTCTGAAAAATTGAAGATTAAGATTGATTCAGCATCATTCATTTTTAAAAAAAAGATATTTACCACAGTACTACATTTCAGTTACATTGGCAGTGCCATTGGAGGTTCAGCCAATAAAATAATTTAAAACCCCACTCGACTTCTAAGAAATAAGCTTAATGGAGGAGCATCAAGCTATGAGCAGTGTAACTTAATGACATTTTCCCAGATATATTTGACAGAATACACCAATTCAATTTAATTTTTGTTAAATTTTCCCTACAAATCCTCATTGGGAGGCTTAAACTTTGGTGCTTCTACAGATTTTCCACATTTGGACAGTTGTCACTGTATATTTATTCTTCTTATCTGTTTGTACCCCTATTGGCTTTATATTACTCTTATTCTTTTTCTTTGCTAATTTTAGGAATGTAACTGGTGTGATGATAACAGAGAATTTAATGATTATAATTCTAAAACAGGTGTATCTAATACTGATTTTATATTATATGTAGCAGCTATTAAATCAGATAGATGTTTACAAAGTACAGTAGCATATGCTGGTCATTGTCAACAAGAACGGGCATTAGATAGGTAGGTCCTTAAACAATGTAGCATATGCTGGTCATTGTCAACAAGAACGGGCATTAGATAGGTAGGTCCTTAAACAATGTATATTGTTTGGTCTTGGGTTCATTTTATGCTGAAGATCTCAAACTCTCATGGGCTGTGAATGATCAGAAGCATAATTGAAAATCCCCTATAAAGGACTTTCAGAAAGAAAAAGTTTGTTTAAAGAATACCTTACCTTGAGGTGTGAAAAGATGAGATACAGTGTCTGGTGTAGAATAGTCGATACAGTAGAAAATAATAGAAGTGAATCCTGTCCTCACCATGTCCAGACCTGTACCTTGTGTGTTCACTTCTATTTTTATTTGTATGGATTATTTCTCACTGTACACCACACCGGACACTGTACCTGGTGTCATCACTTTACAACAGAATCCCTTTAAAAAATGTTAACTCTCCAACACTAAGTACTTACCTATAAAACTACAAGTGAAAAAGTTGAAAGAGTTTTTTGAACATTTTTCAACAATTACTTAGTTTTATGTAAACTTTTGATCAGGAGCTTTGCTCATCAATGGAAAGTAATGTTTCATCAAAAGTTATAAGAAATTTTACCCCATTGCCAATGAAAGTTAGATATTGTTTAGAAGTAAAGTTTTGTTATTTTTAGACCTGTTGCTGGTTATTTTAGTATATGTCCTCAATCTATATCAACTAATAAACAAGACAGACTACAATTACTATCAACTTTAAAACATGAAATATTACATGCATTGGTAAGTATCAAAAAAAAACTTCTGAATTTTTAAAGATATTATATTATTTACTTGTTGCAAGGATTTCCTTTTACCTACCCAATTATCATTAAGTTCAACAGTTTTCTGTGCAGTTCCATTTAATGATATAAAATTCATGATCTCCCCAATATTGATTTTTCCTGAGGCCTTTTCATTTTTCAATGGGTTCCCCCTGTCAGCTATACAGGCTTAAAAAGATTTGACATCTATTTGCATTTGGATGATACAATTATCTCAGGTTCCATTTGACAAGCTGCATGTCAATATTTGGAAATCTTAAAAGAAAAATTCCGTCATTGCACACTGCATTACCAGTCTGTAATCTGTTTATCTCCATTTCATGAGGTTTTGTTGAGACTAAGTGTGATTTGAAAGGGATGATATGATGTGTTAAGAAATTTGTCATTCATAGCCAGTTGATTTTATATAATTTGTAGGGGTTTACGGCTAGTCTGTTTGCTTTTTATCGGAATGAGAATGGTGAACCTTTAACACCCAGACAAGAGATATCTAATAAACCTGAATTTGATAGTAGGTATGTAGATATATCCAGTCAAAATTATTACTAATTACTTGTTATTAAAGATATAGTCAGCTTTATTATGAAATCTAAGTTAATTGTTGGCAAAACCCTTTGAAAAAAATTAATGTTTAAGGTTTTATAATTGAACAAGAAGATATTATGAAAGACGTCGGATCATTGTTTATCTTCTCTATTACCACTCTCGAAATGTTGCCATTTTGTTATTGTTATGTCATGTCATATAGAAAAATGGCAGCTTCTATGCATTTTTAGATAAAATTAGAGATAAACAATGTCAAAAACCTACAAAATTCTTTTGTTTAATCATCAGTGAGCTCAAATTCTCAAAGCTTACTATTCCTTTAATGTGTAAAGGATTTTTTCAGATAACTTTCATTGATTAAATCACTGATTAAAATGTCGGTGAATATTTTGTATTTCACATTTGCCTGCTGACTGGATAGAGTTATTGTTTAGATGAATTTTAGATGATTGTATTTATAATGTTATTTCTAATACTTTATTTTTGAAATTAAAGTTTACGAATGTACAAATGGAGTGCGAATGTAGTCAAAACAATACGGCGACCAGATTGGAGATTGCCATCAGGAACAATAACTAAAACTGTTAGAATGATTGTTACACCTAAAGTTAGGGTAAGTAGTGGTTGCTCAAAAGAATTTTCTCACCAAACACAACATGTCCAGGATGTGAGAAGGCCATGAATTTCTATCATGGAAATCATGTTTGTGATATGAATATTATGGAATAAAACCATTATTTTAAGATACTTAGAAGAGAGCGTAACAAACAATTCTTTCCCAATGTATAATATAATGATAAAGAATTTGAGAGAAATGGAGCCAAAGATTGCAGTGGAATCTACGGCGGCGCGGCCATTGTCTGACAATAACTTTGTATACAGCTGGAAGAAAATCGTCTTTAATTGTTAGGCAGAAGTTAGTTACATCTGTGTTAAAGAATATAGTTAGAAGTTAGTTATCTCCCTTGAAGACCCTATCCTCGTCGTAGACAGAGACTAGTCAGATGTCAACAATGGAGACGAAAATTGTCGCAAGATCTAATATTTGAAAGTAGTCCGATTTATCCGCCTGATGCATAAGAGGTTATTGTCAGGCGTAGCAAGAACTGCTGGCTTATTTATGATTGCTAAAGCTTGGTCACCCTCATTTCTGCCGTCTGGCCCCCACTGTATGTGACAAAACTTAGTAAGAACCTGTTTGATCTGACTGCTCAACCTTATTTCATATTTATCATGTAGCAGGTAGAGTGACTTCTAGGTTTTGTAAAGATTGAAGAATGACTGAATTGATCTATATTTTTTAGGAAGAAGTAAGAAGACATTTTAACTGTTCTACATTGGAAGGTGCTGAATTAGAAGATCAAGGAATTGATGGTACAGCTATAACTCATTGGGAAAAACGTGTCTTTGAGGTGAGTAGATGACTACTGGAGCATTGAATATTTTTCTGAAATAAGAGATCCACCAGACGTCAGATTTTTATACTGCAGCTGAAATTAATTGAGAAAGCAAAGGTGTTAATCAACGAATATTTTAAGCATTAATGGGATTAGATTACCAAAGGAAGTTTAGTTTATATAAGCTCCTAAGGATTAACAATAAAATTTTATTAGCCTATATAACACATATACCAAATAGTTGCTACTTGAAATGTGAACTCTCCGAAAGAGAGAGAAACGTTTCTGTTTTTTCTGAGTGATAGATTAGAAATAATGTGGACTCTCAATCTTGAGTTTCAATGCCGGCTCATATATAACAATGAAGTCCTGATATCTTGAAATACTGGTTTAGTTGCAGCTTCATGTTCTTCTCTGGCAGGAATTTTCTTTGATACTTTAGTACAACGCCTCATTTTCTTCAGAATGAAGCTATGACTGGTACTTATACACAAAGTTCTGTGATATCAAGAATTACTTTAGCTGCCATGGAAGATACAGGGTAGGTCTTTTTTATATCAACCAAAATTGTTCATTTCATAATTACGTAAGAATTTAACAGAATTCTGAAAAAAAGTTGTTTGCCCATCATCCCCATGGTATGATTCTAGCCAAGATATTTTGGGCCCTTCCTTCATTCACATGCCAAGAATCAGTGTGTTGTAATATTCACATGTAGCTTTACAGAAGATGCTGTTTGAGATCCTGACCAGCGCCTTAGATCTTTTTGACAGAGATCTTGATATGTGTACTTGATTTGGGTATTTAGAATCCGATGTCTCATCTCAATTGTTTAAGTGACAATATTGAAACCTGGAACAGTATTAAAATGATTTTGACAAAGTTTATCTAGTCAGATACAGACACACACAGAGTGGAACATGTTTTACTCATTAAAAGATTAATTAAGCAACAATTGAACTTTATTTCAGTTGGTTTAAAGCTAATTATTCTCAAGCTGGTCACTATGAATGGGGTAAAGGTTTAGGCTGTGATTTTGTTAAACAGAGCTGTTATCACTGGATGGTAACAAGAGAAGCTAGGTACATTAATAATTTTATTTTATAGGTTTATTTATCGATCAAGATGCTTGGAAGAGAACCCCTATTTGTTTTGATGGAGGTCGATTTCAGCTATCTGTATCCCTTTACAAAATTCTGAATTAAAACCAATATATCTACAATTCATTTGAGCAATACCATGGAAGCTCAGACTAACTTCACTTCTGTGCATTATTAGCATTTTCACAATGATTATTTCTGATATTATGACATCATTAAAACACAAATATGATGATAAAACCTGGTAGATGATGACAGTCATGCACAGTGATATTTCAGGTGTTCAAGTCAAAATTTTGATGGCTGTTCTGAAAGATGGGATGTATTTCTGCCATCATTTTCACCATAGTCTAATTCAACTGTTGAATTTGGTATTTCCAGGTACCTATCTGAAATGTTAGTCAAAAATTAATAAAAAGACAACAAAAATTCAATGAAATATTGTCGTATGATTTGCTGATGTATGAGATTTATGTTCATTTTAGATTAAGAAATATGTCAATTTGAAATATATTTTTGCTTGATAAGGTAGTATGCCTCTACCCTATATTTTATATGTAATTTATTTTTGTAGGAATGAAGATATTTATCCTTACTGTAAGAAAGTTAAAACCAATGAACTATGGACAGATTGTACAGATAATCGTCATTCTGTAGCATTATGTAATCTAGTGGAATATAAACAATCATTACCTCGTAAATTTCAGGTATGACTATCAGTGATTTTGATCAAATATTAGATCTTACTTAATTCCGATCAATTAAATCCTGCTTTTATTTTGAATTTTTGGTCACTGAACAATTTCCATAGCAATGGATTTAATTTAGTCTGGTGCTTTTTGTCTTTTCCGGACGACATCCCTTTAATGCTATATTTAGTAAAATTTTCTAATTTTTATACGCCCACACGTAAGATGGGCGTATATTGTAATCACCCTGTCGGTCCGTCCGTCGGTCTGTCCGTTCACATTTGGCTCGTGCTCACTCTACAGGCTACAGTTCTTTATGGATTCTTTTGATTTTTATTTTGTATGTCAATGTTGTTATGAAGATGATCCCTATTGATTTTCGTGATGATCGGATAACTTTTCACGGAAATATCCTGTCTGACTTGACGTTTTACTCTATTGGCTATATCGTGCAATTCGTGCTCACTCTACAAGCTACACTTTTTTACAGATTCTTTTGATTTTGATTTGGTGTGTCAATGTCATTATGAAGATGATCCCTATCGATTTTTGTGATGATCGGATAATTTTTCACCAAAATATCCTGTCTGACTTGAAATTTTACTCTATTAGCTATATTGTGCAACTTGTGCTCACTCTACAAGCTACAATTCTTTACATTCTTAGATTCTTTTGATTTTGTCATTATGAAGATGGTAAATATATCGAATTTCATAATACTTACAATCAAAGCTATCTGTGGGTGTATGTTACCTTGCCTGGCAAGCTATATTTTCATGTTCAAAATGAACTCTGCGTTTGAATTATAATATAGATATTTGAAAATATACCTGGTATATCAGCATAAAGGCCTACTTATTTTTTGATATTTGATGTTGTTTTCCAGTATTTCAATGGAATAGAAGGTGTAGCTGATAGTGAAGTAGGAAGATTTGGAGGCTCAGTCTCGTTAGCTGATTACTGTCCATATTTACAGGTATACTGATACTGATCATATTCTCTGATTTATTTGGTTTATTGATATGAAACAGTATTATTCTTTCATATATTTGATTGGAAAACTGCAATACTACATTACTCCTATATATTTCTACCACTTGTTTGAGATGTTTTATTTTGTTTTGCAGGAGTTTTCCTGGACTAATAAGGATGAAATTTTACGTGGCTCTAGTTGTTTAGTTCATAGTAATGGTATAGGTGAGTACAGTGGTCTTCATTTCATGATTTTTATACTCATAATTATGATTATTGTCATTATGATAAGTTTTCACTGAAAACTCAGATTAAAATAAACATTGTTAAAATTTCAGAGCGTGATACCAATTATTTTGGTGAAGAATATGGGAATAATTCATTATGTTTAAATCATGGTGGCAAATGGTACTTACATCATTGTGGTGGAGTTAATAGTCCACAACATAGTGGTAGTGGATGTTATAGGGTCAGTTCATTATAAATTACATGGGTTATTTCTGTCTTGAACGAGCTCAAAAGAGAGTTCATGGATCCTAACTCTGTGATCACTCATAAAAAAATAGACTCATTTATTGTATTAGTTTTTGGGCTTTGGCTATTGTTTATTTATTATAGTGTGTGTCAGTACTATTCCTTTGATAATCATATCTCAGTATTAAAAACATTCGTGACAAGACAAATTCAGATACAGGCCTAATTTTCTTTTCAGAAATGTAACTAAGGGACATAACTCTCTCTTTGGCTAACTCTTTTTTGGCTCACGAAACACATTGAGTGTATTTTCACAATTTTTTTCTACCGCTACATTTGGTCCAAACTTTGTAGAAAAGTAGGTTTACTACATAACTACCTCATATTTAAAGTTATATTGCTACTGTCCTCTCATATCTAATATTATTTATTTCGATCACGTTTCCTTTTGTTAAAAGAAATATATAGTACATACTAGTATTTTATTATTATAGTATGTGTGTTCATCAGAATTAGGTTTAACAGTGATAGTTGATAATAAACCATATAGATGTTATAAATCTGGTCAACGTATTAAACCATCATTTATAACTAGAAGTTACCTTCATCAAGGTTCTATTATTTGTCCATCCTGTCATGAAGTTTGTGATGTAAGTATGAATTTGATCTTATATACCATATAATGGCATTAAAACAAACCTTTGAGATGGATGTCTTGTCGTCATGTGGCATTAAGTACTTTTTAATCGCCAGCTTTGTTAGTGGCAGTTAGTAGTAAGAGATCCCTTAACAATGCTGGGTATTGCCAATAAGGTAAGATACAATATGTATTGCGATACAAGAGTAACGATATGTATTGCGATACATGGGTCACAATACAATATGTATTGTGATACAAGGGTCATGATACAATATGTATTGCATTACAAGGATCACAATACAATGTGTATCTCTAGATGGAGCAGTGGGATTAAATTTTTTCTTTCATGTTCTAAGTTTCAATATTTATCAATTAATAATTTTGTAACTGTGATATTGGATAATGTAGTTGATGGGAGTGGGTTAATTTTCATCTTCTTTTAAATGATTACCAAAATTTTCAATATGACATGCGTATTGTGGCATGTTGTATCGCAAGTCAAACATTACAACGGTACCTATGGTCATATCCACCTATAAAGCCACCTTTTAGTCTTTTCTTTCCACAAAAGCATGTTTTTTTTTTTTTTGAAATTCTAATTATATTATTATTATTATTATTTTACAGAGGAGTGGTTTTCAATGTCCAGAAGAATTTGAACCACCAATTGTAGAAACTACTATACATACAGTACCATGTGGTAGTCCTATCATTGTATCATGTTTATATTTTATACTTTTCTGTCTCATAGTGGCCTTACCTCATATACTATAATATCATTCCATAATTTATTCCTTATATATCCACAGTGTACTTACCTAACATTTACATTTACATTTAGTGTGCTGAAGAATCAAAAATATTCTAAACAGTCTTATTTATATGGTTTGATATAAAACTATAGTTGATATTTATAATAAAGAAAATCTCTTAAAGGAACTGTATCAGAAAAACAACCATTCCAAAAAATATCCTTTCTTGTTTTTATTTTTTACCCAAAATAGTAATTAAAGTTATTCAGTTAATGATGGGCAAATGTCTTTGGGAATGATCCAAAGTTTTGAACGTTAACAGCTAAATTGGTGGTGTGGCCAATTTTTTTTTTTTTTTTTAACGTATCCGGGACAGTTCCTTTAATACTATAAAAAAAATGTATGTGTCAATGTTTTATATTATTTTATATGTTATGTATCTGTGTGTTAACTGTATTTGTTTGTTTACTGATTGTTTTTGGGCAAGTGTATGAAAGAATGTGAAAAAATAATAATAACATTAGTATTTTTAACAAATCAAAGCATGTAATGTAAAACCCATTTCTTGATAAAATAAGGGATTGTGGGAAAGTTATTCTCCAATTATGAATAAAGGTATTAAAAATCTTGAACAATACCTGAAATTGATTGGATAAGATTTGGTTCCCAATTCACTTGTTGCACTGGAAAACACCAAAAGGAACCTGAGATGTTCTGTGAATAATTAAAAAAAAATTAGAAAAAAAACCTTACAAGGTAGGCATTGGATGCACTAATAATTCATGGAATTTGGTTGAGGTTTTGACCCATTTAACTTTATTTAACCTTAATATTAAAAATACACCAGAGTATGCAAGAACTAAGGGTTTACAACAGAATTTTTAAAAAAAATGTATACTATTTGTTTGATTTGTTATTTGATGGTTTTGTGAGAAAATGTGCACTTTAGATTTATTGTCAGTGTTACTTGTCACTACAGTGTTACGACATCTAAATCTATTTTTATGACCACATTTTTCTGATATTCACTTTACCACCCGTAATACCACAATTCAACAACCAGTAGAGTATTTCTTGTGCAGTTTCTGTTTTAATTTTGTATCCGCCTAAATGTTTTTGTTTTTATGTGCAATATTATAAAATATAACGAATAAAACAATGGGATTTTATACAATATTTGTATTTGTCTTCTTTAGTATTCGGGTCGAACTTGCAAGCACAAGAATCTGAGAGCAACCGTTTTTTCAGCGACATCCGGCAACTGGAACAATCTAATCAATCGCTAGATTTGGTCGATCTGACGTAAGTAGTATATGTCTTTTCGGATATGACGCATTTCACTTCTGCGCATGCGCAGCTTTTTCATGCGTCATATCCGAAAAGACACAACTGTTTAAATGTATTATAACAGACTCCCCCAAACTGTTAAAAATGTATTATAACAGACTCCTCAAACTGCTAAAAATGTATTATAACAGACTCCTCAAACTTTTAAAAAATATATTATAACAGACTCCTCCAAACTGTATTATAACAGACTCCATATAAATTACCCAAACCACAGACAAGAATCACTATAATAATACAGTATAAAATAACCGCATTAAAAAAATATAAAAATGTCTTTAATTTTAAAACACGAACAAAAAAAATTCGAAGGAGACGGTTTCTTCTCTGCGCTAACATCTCTCATCCCCAAAGTGGCCAACTTTGTCTCAAACAACAAATCCCTCATTTCCTCAGGAGCATATAAGAAAAATGCGAAATAAAAGATTAGAAAACAAAAAAGGCAA
>NW_008707225.1:305598-352695 GCF_000327385.1 Lottia gigantea | reverse complement strand
AAAGGCAAAATTGAAATTGGGTATGGGCATAGCAGACGAGATTCACAAAGAATTTCGAAAAAACAAACATTACCTCAAAGTCAAAGTTTTTGATAAAGATGAAATTTGGTCAGCCGATTTAATCAACATGCCAGTCGAGAGAGGGTACAAGTATTGTTTGACGGTGATCGACATATACAGGAGATACGCTTGGGTCTTTCCCTTGAAAAACAAAACGGGTCTAACTGTCAAACAAGCATTCGAAACCATAATGAAACAATCCGACAGACGACCCCTAAAGTTGTGGGTTGATAAAGGAAGCGAATTCTACAACAGAAATGTGAAATCTCTGGGGTTTGAAATTTACAGCACGCATAACGAAGGTAAGGCTGTAGCGATAGAAAGATTCAACAGGACTCTTAAAAGCAAATTATTCAAGAAATTCACGGAATTGAAATCTCAAAAATGGCTTAAAATATTACCAGTTGTTGTCGACGAATACAATAACAAAATACATTCGTCTATAGGTGTGACGCCAACGCAAGCCTCTAATAACCCGAATATCATAAAGTCCGTCAACACTCGAAACAACTTTGAAAACGAGATTAGCAATTTGAATATTAAACCCGAATTTAAAGTTGGAGATCGAGTTCGTATTTTTAAATATAAATCATTGTTTCAGAAAGGTTACGTCGGGTATTGGACTAACGAGATATTCATCGTTGATAAAATAAATAGCACATCACCTCCCACGTATGAATTGATCGATCAAGACAAAGAACAAATCATAGAAAGGTTTTATCAAAATGAACTTCAAAAAACTGACTTTTAAAAATGAATCTCGAAAATGAAGATTTAGATGAAAGGTTAAGAAATTTAGATGTCGACAAACATTTACGCTTTCTTAAATTAAGATTTTTTAAATTTAAATGTAAATTTATCTTCAAAATATTATTGAATGTGTTTTATCAGAATGTTCTACAAGTTTTTTTCAAACACAAACTACGTATATATTTCGTCAATTGGGTCTTCAGCAATACTTACCGCCTACTTCGAAAAACACCTAAAAAAATCAACTTAAAAAATGAATGCATTTCTCGATAAATACGGAAAAGACACGACCACAAATTTTCAACTTGTGAAATGGGAGTTGAACGTCTCGCCGTTTTATTATTGCATGCGAGATGAAATTGATGAACTGAAATACAAGAAAGGTAAATTTTACGCGATCACAAACATTCACACGTCGGATCAAAAAGGAGTTCATCACTCTGCTCTACACAACGATTCTTCGAATAACTTTTATTTCTTTGATTCTTTCGATCTAGAACCGACAGAAGAGATAACGAAATTGACTAGCAAACCAATCAAATGTTCTACGTTTCAAATTCAAATTCCAGGACAAAAGCTGTATGGACAGCTGTCGCTTTGGGTTTTATATCGGTTGAGTTTGGGAGAAAAGTTTGAAGAAATTATAATAAATTTAACTCAATAAAAATGGCAAACAAGTTTGGATTAGGGTCTTTCCCTCTAGAATCTAAAAATCCCATGAGTTCTGTGGCGTTTATAAACAAAGCGAAACCTTTTTTCGTGGATCAAATCGGAGACACCTTACAAGGGGATATCGATATGAACAATTTCAAAATAACTAATTTAAAGTTTCCAGGAAACTATAACGATGCCGTGAACAAGAAATATTTACTGGATCAAATTCAAATAGATAAGGACCATGTTGAAAATAAAATAACTGACGTGAAAAGATACCTCAGACGAAATATTAAAAATCTTGTGGACGAACCCAAACTACAACAAGAGTTAACGAGTTTGAAACGTCTTATTCAAGTGGATAAAACAAGTCAGTTGCAAAATTTAATATCTAAATTAGACGATGAGATTACGAGGGTAAAAATAGACGTCCAACGTTTAATAGATAACCCTAATGTAAACGAGGATAGATTGAAACGAAAACTAACCGCTTTGGAAAGAAAACTTGGCGAATTGCTAGCAGAACTAGACAAGACCGTGGACAAAACCGAGTTACAAAATTCAGTATCCAAATTGAACGAAAAGATCGCGAAGCAAAAATCAGATGTTCAAGATATAATTAACGCATTTCCCATTGACAAAGATACGTTGAAACGACAATTGACTGCTTTGGATACTAAAATCACGGACGAATTAGATTTTTGAGACGATTTTTTGAGACAAGAGAGAAAGTTGACCAAATTAGAAGCTATTGTCACGGACAAATCGTATTATTTCAATCTTCCATTCGAAAGTGACACTGTCTTCGATAGAAAAGACCAAAGTTATAAATCAAACAAATACGGATTCAAAGCAGAAATAAAAGTGGGTGCTCTCATAGACGGAGAACCTAAAAACGTATTCGATATCGGCGAAACGCAATGGTTTACTTTTCGAGGTAATTGTCTGATTCAAATAGAGTTTCCCATGAAGGTTAAAGTCAATAAAGTAGTCTTCAAACAAACCGGTAGGACCATCGCCCATATTTCATTATTCAATGAAGGTAATTTGGAAGAGAATATACGTTTGTTTGATAAAAGGAATCATGAAGTAGACACCTTTAAATTGGAAGTAGAAAATTTTAAGGGTATCATTGGAATCAAAGATTTGGATATGATATTGGAGACGGAAAATCTACCATCAACCAACATTGTCAAAATTCCATTTTTAATTAGAATAAACACACATCCACCAATAGAATCGAACACTCACGAGTTTTTACGAACAACACACTTTGAATACGTAAAACTGTATTTCGCTTTAGGTGAAAAATACACCTCGGTCGATGTTCATAAAAGTCAACAAGAACGAGAGTTTGTAGTGCATTTAACGTTTGCCGAAGGTTCCGACTCCATCCTTAACTGTGGTGGTTTTATTTGTAGAGCCAAGATAAACATCGAAAAAGAAAAAATAAAATATTCCTATCATCTTAAAGAGGACCATACGTAAATGTTTTTATTTTTGATACCCGCGAATATAATAATGCTAGGCCAAACAACAACGTTCTATACGATATTCCGTGGTTCTATTTATCGGAAATTCTTGAATATGTATCTTAATCAATTGTACATAGAACATAACAGTTGAAGAATTAAAAGAATTCAATGAAATTCTGGACAAATTCCATACAGAAATATCAGCGGTCAAAATAAAGAAAAAATCAAAAATATATAATAAAATCGAACTTGCAGATGACGAAACATTGATAGAAAACGCCCTATTTTCTGATGTTATCAAGGCTATCACTGATAAATTTAAAACATTCAATGGACAAATTAAAATAGATGGAGAGATAGTCGAGGAAGGGAATCACAAACAATACATGGTACTCCTCGGTTTCAATGCCAAAACTTTTCACAATATCTTTTCAAATATGGACAAAAAATCCGATGCTTCCGATTGGTATTTTACAGGAAAAATAATTTTAATGAAAGACAATTTCCAAGAAATAAAAAGAGAGAGAGGTGTTAGAGGAGGAACTGATCTACTTAAAAAGATAAATGAATACGAAGGCGAAAATTGTTACATACCTACAGATGGTCACTGTTTTATCAAATGCGTCAATCGTGTTTTGAACAAAGATTTAACGTGTAAATTTCAAGAATACATCAACGGGTTTTCAAAAGCAAATAGAAAAGGAGTGATGACTTGTGCTAGAATGAAGGAATTCAACAAGAAATTTAACACTTCGTTTCAAATTTATAATCCCAAAAACAGACATTTTCATCCCAGAGACGTACACGATGAATTAGATTGGGTTTTTTACTTACACAACTCGCATTTCTGTTTGATTAGAAGAAGCCAAAAAAGTTTGGGATTCAAAAAATAGAAGACAATTACGAACAGGTGTGGAAAACGTGTAGAGACGATAACGCAGTAACACAGGTTTCACCTCTCAAACTAAACGTGCTTTCGAGTATGAGTGATGATGCGTTATTCGCTTGGGATTGCGAAACGTATTCAGAAAAAAACAGTCGAAGAGCAATTCCTAATGCCTGCACTTTAATTAATTTAGAAAAACTAAGAAATATTTGTAGGTACAGATTGTATAGATCAAATGTTGAAATATTTAGGTCAATATGATAGAAAGAGATTAATATTAATTTCTCACAACGGCAGTGGATTCGGCAACTGGATCGTGCTTAAAAATACAAAAAAACTAACGCATTGCCCTTTAAAAACACCCAGAGGAATTCTATCTTTTCCTTTATCTAATCCATACACAGATGAAGATTTACAGAAAAAAATGGAAAAGACAGAAAGAAATAAAGGGTAATTATTTACAACATATTAATTTCACGTGTTCCTATCAACACGAATCCTCTAGTTTGGCTGCATGGGGAGATTCTTCCAATCTCCCCGCGAATTTGAGAAAGATTGCCGACGTAGATATCGCTAAATACACCCAAGACAACTGGGAGGAATTGAGACACGAATGGGAACCTTACGCCAAGAGAGACACTCTCTGTTTGGGAGCTTGTTTGCTAAAATACAACCAAGTCATGAAAGAAGTTGTAAACCAGAATATATCCAATAATCTAACGGCTCCATCTTTATCTTTAAAGGGTTGGTATTATTTATATCATTACGATAAAGAAATGGTTGAAGAAGAATGGTATGAAACTACTAGAATGGTTGCGAAACATACCGAAAAAGAAAATATAGAAAAAGTTTATTCGCACACTAATCCTTTTATAAGAAATTTTATCAGACGATCTATTAAAGGAGGAAGAGTTTCGGCAAATAGAAAATCATTTGAAACGAACAAAATGGATGAAATTTGTAACGTATTAAAGGAATATACAGAACTTGAAAGTAATAACATAATTGATTTATTCCAAGAATACAGCGCAAGCACAAAAGACAAAACGGAGGTTCATTTGAGACTTAAAAAAATAGAATGTACTAAACTAATGGCATTTGATGCTAACGGTTTATAGGCTTCCGCCATGTCGGATTTAGACATTGATTATCCGAGAGCGGAAAGTGGAAGACGGTTTCTACCAGAAGAAGAAAAAGAATTTGTAAAACTCTTCAATAAACAAAAATTCAGACCTAGAACAGCTATTTTAACAGTGTGGTTTGAGTATCCCAAAAACATGTTTTCTTCCAACCGATACCAGCTAAAGATAAAATCACTTTCACGAATAAAGAAGGTAAAAAGGAAACTGGCACTAAAATCAGGTTCAGAAATGGTTTCTGTCACGACGTATTAACATCGGTCGATATTCAAGAAATAGTGAAAGCCGGTGGAAGAATTATTAGAATATTAGATGGTATAGTTTACGAAGAAAATTTTAAAACTCCACCCTATAGAAATTATATTTTAATTTTGAGAGATCTAAGAAATAAATATAAACGAGAAGGTAATATCGTGGGTAGTAATTGCATGAAATTATTAGGTAATTCCTTGTATGGTAAATCAATTCGGAAAGATATATTCACAACTAGACATTTATGGAATGAAGCAACTTTACAGGCCAACTTTGATTCACGTGTTAAAACCTATGAGAAAATTAATGATACTCAATATATTGTTGAAACAGAAATTGAAGAAAAAGAGATTACTACCGAAGATAGTAAATCTACACGACTAACACCTAGTCATTTGGGATCATTCGTTTTAACTCACAGTAAAAAAATAATGAACAATATCATTCACGTCATAAATGGATTTTATAAACCCGAAATATACTATACCTACACCGATAGTTTGTACATTTCGTCCAACAATTGGAAAAAACTAAACAGAGCTGGTTTGGTCTCCGAAAAAGACTATAGCAAAGGTAAAAACGATTGCGGTGACGGTGGAATTATATTTGGTTTATACAGTTTGATGTGTCGAACGAATTTAAGAAACCATGGGAAAAAAGTTTCACCAATGGAGTAGTTATTCCAAATGATAAGCAAACTAAAGTTTTTAGAAGTTATTTGAATCATGAAAGAATTAACTGGTAAATAGGTCGTTTGAAACGGTTTCTCTATAATTCTGTATCCGATCGGCACCGTAAAAGTCGGTATGCTGTATATGATTTGGCGTTTGTGCTTGTTGAAAAATCCACCGTTGATCAAATTACAGTGAATGTTGATCACGTCAATGTCGTTCTCGATGTTGGCCTTGTGCGGCGCCAATGTCGATCGCGCGTATATTCGTTTATCGAACCCTAGTAACGCATTCAACGAATTTTCTACGTTGAAATCGACTTGACTGTTATTTCTCAAGATCAGTTTTATTTTGTTCAGATTCAAATTACTTTCGAATTCGATATTGTTTTTACCGTTCACGCTTCCTGCGTATTCGGATAGGTAATCGTTGATGGCTACGTATTCGTTGCTTTCCGGCAGTAAGCTTATGATTTTGAACGTAACTCCGTTATCCGTCGTTATTTTTAGTTGATTGTTGTTTTCGTTGATGTTTCTAATGGAATTGTAAACGGAGAAATACTTTAATCCCAGTTCGTACTGTTTATTGCGATCGAGTTCATACTCGTAGTCTAGAGACAATTTGATGTCTGGTTTATTCGAGGTGATAACGAACAATTGCTCTTTATTGGACATTTGTAATGACGTTTATATAGTCTTTTTTAGTGATGATTTTTTTCTCCAAAAGTCGTTTTAATATGCCATTGACTTCGTTGTATTGTCTGCCCGATCGATGACCTTCCTTCATGGCCGCTAATATTATTTTTAATCTATTAAGCAATTCTTTATTGTTGTCGGATAAAAACGTTATACCTTGTCCAGATGTCACCATATTTTCGAATTCGTCTATATCTTTTGTGATTTGTGGATAATCTTCTGCATAATCATCTTCATCGTCTTCATCATGTTCAATTACTCTTATATATAGTTTAACTTCTTTCGATCTTCTTGTTTCGGGCCCTGTCTTTCTGATCGCATGTAGAAATTTTGAGTATGCTGCTAAATCCTTGTAATCGGCAATTTCAACGTCCTCGCCATTCATTAAATCTATTAATCCTCTCGTTAATGTGTATATGTAATCTTTTGTATCGATTATAAATTCGGGGGTATTTGCCCTAAATCTTATTCTAAAACCATTGAACAACAAACCCGCTTCATCAATGATTGGTGAAATGCTTTTTGGTAATTCTGGGCTAGGGTTTGAAAAAAGACTTTTTACATCATCTACTGTCCTAACTATAACACCACTATATTCAATCGCTTTGGGGTGATGAGGTGTGGGTTCTATACGAGGCGTGGGTTTCTTAAGCTAATTTCTTTTTAATATCTTCTTGAGATTTTAATATGGGTTGAAATAGAGTCTGTAGATTTTCCGTTAATCCGAGTTGTTGTAATCTGTTATTTTAAACTTGGGTCTTTATTTTATTCTTAGCTTTGATATATTCTCTATTTCTTTTTAAAATATTATTCCAATCCGTCATTTTTAAAAAAAAAAATTTAACAAATGTCTGTCATAACTCGCAAATAACAATTTGCGTTCTTTCTGATAAACATGGCGTCCATTCCGTAGAAAGATTGGGATTCATATTTGCAGTGACAGTTGTGATGTCTTCCTTTCGTGAAGAATTCTTGTTGAACGGTTTGACTTTTTTGTGCCACGCAGTCGTCAAAGACAATCAAGTTCTTTCAGTGGTTGTCGATTTTAGTCAAGTCTAAATCGTTGACGTTTTTAGTCAGAAACACTTTGACGTCGGTCGGTTTCAGAAAAGGATTCTTTTCTTTGATAAAGCCGTCTAAAATGTCTTTTATTTCCTCGTTCTCTTGCAAGTCTTCGTTGCTTTCGTAGTAGTGAAAAATGTCTTGAACTTCTTCTTTCGAGATGTATTCCAAAGCTTTGAGAAACTGATAATAGGATTGTTCGGGAGTAGTCGTGTAAATATACAGAGAAATCTAAAAGCTTCGGTGTTGTCAACATGTTAAAAGTGATGTAAGTCTTTCCACAACCCGAAGATCCGCAAATGCGCATGAGCATGGGGTTGCTAGGAAATATGTCCGAATGTTTGAATTTCTTGCCTATTTTTAATTACTACATTTTCGTACCAAAAATCACGCCGTTGCCTTTATACTTTGAAAGAAAGATTCCCTCGCCCGAACGTATGTTTTTAAAAAATTTGGCGTTGCCCTTGTGTTTGACCTTCATTTCTCCGGTGTCGATATTATCTATTAATTTGCTTAATCCCTCTTTAACGGTTTTCTTGGCTTCTTCGCCAAATCTTTGTCCGAATTCTTTCACCGTCCCTAAAATATCTCCTACTCCCGAACCTCCTCGTGCTTTAGCTGCTTCTCTTTCCATTACCAAATTGTGTCTACGTTCTTCAGCTTCTTTTACTGCAGCTGCTTTATTTGCGTTGGCAGCTTTGACTGCGGCAGATATTCCTCCAGTAGCTGCACCAGCTGCAGCTAAATCAGAAAAGATTAAAGGTAATAAAGGTAAAAATCCACCTTTTTTAGTTAAATTCTCATCAATTCTTTCCAAGTCTATATTGTCTCTGACTTTGCAATGTTTGTATTTATCGATAATCTTTTGGGTTATATGCACTTTTTTTACCGTTGTAAGTTATTAGAGTCGGCGAATTCGTTTCCATAGCTTCTATTATTTTCATAACTAAAGTTTCTGGTTTCATTTTTAAAGGGTGTTTTTTTATTCAATTCTTATCATTCTTCTATCTGATATTTTAATCAAATGTTTTGCTTCTTCCAGCAATAAACAGTAGCTGGTCACATCTCCCTGTGTTTTATCGATGTGAATATTTATGTTTACCCCTGTTTTGAAAAGATCTTCTTGATGAGCTGACAGATCGAAACAAAAGATTGGATGATTGAGTGAAAAATCTGTGTATTCAAACTGAGGCGTATTTCCAAACAATTCGCACATGTTTTTATAGTTTCTGTACAATTCGTTGTAATCTTTTTTGGAAGGATCAATTGTCAAAGGTTGATTGGGATAATTATCGTTGTTCAATCTGACTTGAACTTTGCGAATGATGGGATCTTGAGTATGGTTCAATGCCACTCTGAAAATGTTGTTGTTGTTTGTCTGAGAGTCTGGCAAGTTTTTGAAACCGACCATTAGATATCTCGCTGGTTTGACGGTGTTGGTGATTGGCCACGTGGTGGATTCTCCCGTTAAAGTCATGCTACCTACCGTGTTACGACGAAGAAAAGCAATTTCGATGTCTTTGGTTAAAGAGTTGAATATTCTCGTTTCCACTTCTACGGAAGGAGTGATTACCGGTATGTAAAGTTGGATATTCGTTATTTCCAATTTTGCGTCAGAGTTGTTTTCACCAAAGAATATCTTGTTGTCGTTGATTTCTCTTTGCAAATGAATTTTATACGGTAAACCTATGGAAACCTTTCTGTGTTCCAAAAGACCAAATAAAGGATACAACTTCCAATTTACGTAATTACCCCATCTGTTGTTCTCGACAGCGTTCGTTTTTCAAATCCGTGATTTACTCCACGAGTCACTCTTTCCAGTGTGTTTCTAGTAACTACCCTTATCCTAGCAAGGTCTGCGTCATTTGCTACAGTTCTGACCGGTTCTTTTAAAACTTCTCCGTCATCGACATCGGGAATCCATCCCGAAACTGAATCGTAGTTTTTGGGATACAGAACCGTTTTCAACATTGTGTCAAACTCGCCGGGGTGTTTTATGGTCTCTATCGGATTTGAACCAGCTTCCAAAACCATTTCGCTGAATAAAGACGGAAAGAAGTTGTTTTCTAAATTCGTGTTGGTTTGTGGAATTCGATTCTGAGTGGAGTCTTTGATTTTGAAATCGCATCGGATGGGCATCGGAAAGCAGCAACCAATTGGACAACGAATTAATTTCAAAGGTAACTCTTCCTCCGTCGTTTATTTGGGTCTTTGTCCCTACCGATGGTGAGATGATTACGTAATCCTCTTTCTTCTTGTTGAACGAATATTGAATCGGATCATACAATTGAAAGATTGGATCCAATCTGTAATTTTTGCTTGCCATTTTTATCCAATGATTTTAAACCCTTTTCCTTGTTTTTCTAGGGCTTGTCGTTCTAGTCTCTTGTTTCTTAGTTCGTTAGATTTTCACTGCATCGCTAATATTTACTCCTGCTTTTGCCACAGATCCAAGAGCTTGCGCTTCTGAGGAAATGAGGGATTTGTTGTTTGAGACAAAGTTGGCCACTTTGGGGATGAGAGATGTTAGCGCAGAGAAGAAACCGTCTCCTTCGAATTTTTTTTGTTCGTGTTTTAAAATTAATGACATTTTTATCTTTTTTAATGCGGTTATTTTATACTGTTATAATACATTTTTAACATTTTGGGGAGTCTGTTATAATACAATTGTAACAGTTTGGGGGAGTCTGTTATAATACATTTAAACAGTTGTGTCTTTTCGGATATGACGCATGAAAAAGCTGCGCATGCGCAGAAGTGAAATGCGTCATATCCGAAAAGACATATACTACTGACGTACCTACAACTGAAAAATCGCAGTTACCACTAGGTTCCTTCCTTGTTGCTCATCATCTATCATTTAAATATGAAAATAAACCGATGAGCATCCAATTGATTGCCGTTGCTTGTCTGACGATCAGTTGATTTCTAAATACAATTGCTAAGCTCATATCGACGGCCACGGATCCAATGAGATCATTTGAAACGCCAGTAGAGCTATGCACACTTTTGAGCATCGTGTCCAAACCACGCCTCCATTCGCCATACTTCCTCGAGTTAGTAAGACCATGTCAAAATTCGAATTCCTGATAAATGACTTATTTATCTGTCTCCATTGAAGGCTACGACGGCATTTTTGATGCTTTTAGCAATGGATTCAAAGGAGGTTTTCCAGCCTTTCTGAATAAAACACACTAACAAGATCGGAAAAGCGAAATTTTTCATTTTCTAATCTAGGATGGCTGAGAAAGGATTTGTAGGTCTATATGATCGAGAAATGAAGTAGAATTAAAATCTTGTATTTTGCGCCAAAACGAAGTTCATTTCCATAATTGTTTTTCCACGATTCCAAATTCGCCTTCGCCACTGAACTTACTTCCAATGTGACAATCTTGCAGCTGGACACGAATGTTTGTTTATTAAAATTGAACTCATCATCTGTTCAAATGTCCTTTCTGATGTCACGAACAACGAAATATTATGCGCAATAACATAGGCTAAGGTCTCTTACCCCATTTTAAATAGAGATTTTGACAGTGTTTACTGATTTTAGCACCTCAAAGGTGATTTCAATAAGATCATTTCAACATTTCAGATCACAACCGGTGCTATATATTGGAAATGTTTGTACATTTCAAGGGTAGTGTTAGATGGTCATGAAAGCAGTGGCCAAGGTCACAAAGTAAAGATTTATGATAAAACAAAGTGCAAGTTAAAGGTTATGATAATTAGATATGTTAACTAAGGATGTCTCTGTAATACTATCTGTGGTAGTATCATTTCTTGAGCTGAAATAGTTGAAAATATAAAGAGTCAACATTCTTGTGATATATCAATAATCATCTAAAGATAAAACCTGTATTGTGAAACAAAATCTTTTCATGAATCCTTAAGAAATTAAGCATTAATATGAATAGTCATTGTAGGAAATTCAAAAGAAAAGAAGTCAGAAATTTTTAAGACTATTGAGGGTTTAGTCTACCATGGACTATTAGATGACTAAACAGCTACACATCTTGGAATAGGATTATCTATACTTCGCAATTAAATTCATATTTTATAGTAACTATGTCTTCGTAACATTGATGAATGTATAAATAAAATGGGAACATGTCAGGTTTGTTCTTGATGAAAATAATTTTCCGTTTCCATTTTGAATCCCTATCTCAACTTAATAAGTCGATTTTTTGAAACATAACTTAATGTCACAAAATCTCTGCTTTGAAGAGGAAGAACTTTGGCGGTGTCATCGTCCGTCTATAGAACTGAATTGGCTAAATTAAAAAATAAAAGGTAATAAAATTAATTAGAACTAGAACTGTACTAATAACAGTACTGATGCAGGGCGTGTTACGACATTCGGGTACATACGAAGTTGGTCTATTGCAATTACATTGATGTAAATACTTTTCTGCATCTCTAAATGCAAATATCTAAAAGTATTGGTATTTTAACGGACTTGTCAAACTCAGGAATTTTATCTATACTGACATCTCATTAACCAACTTAAATTTGGTACCACAATGTTAAACGAATAGAATTTTACATAGACATGTTGTATATCACTGGAAAGCTCAGAATCTCTGCATTGTGAAATCGAAAGAATTATTGCTACATCAATATTAGGCTACGAGATACAGCACTGCAAAGGTTCAAAATGGACCATTTTTAAACCCCTATAAAATCGAAAATAGTTGTCTGACCCCAAAGGTCAAAAGGTCATCAGATAGACATGGTCACAAATTATCATCATAGTAAATATGAAGGTCACCAAAGGTCAAGGTCATGAGATATACGCCTTCAAACAAATATCCGGTCGTACAAAAAACGCTAAACCGAAAATCAAAATTCTGTCCTCAACAAGTTTTAGATAAACGTTAATTCTATCATTTGACACCAAAATTGTTCAAATCGGATAATAAATAACTCCAAAATAGCAAGTTTTGCATATTGAGGCGACCTATATGTTACTTCCGGTACGTTTTTTTTTTAGTTATAACACTCTGTATTAGTGACACTAAGCTTATGCATAGTCATTTCTGACATAACTCAATTTCACCGGAAGTGATGCCACCGGAAGTACTAATATCGAAACCTGAAGTGATAAACATTTTTTGACTATGCAGACTTATTTGCCCATACCGACGGTCTACGCCATAAAAATTTCAAATCGATCGGTCAAAAAGCAACCGAAATAGCATTTTACGATTAATTTCGACAAAAAAAAGTATCGAACGAATTTTGGAAAATCGAATATTTTCAACTGCTATCAATCCTTTGTACTAAGAATTATAATAAAGGAAACCCGAGCAAAATCGAACTATAAATACGCTCTCTACAGTCCATTTCCGGTTTTTTGCTATCTTACTTCCGGTTGCGCAGAACATTTTTGTTTTACATTTAATACGTGAATAGCCACGAGTTAGAAAACGTCATGAAGTCCGTTTTGTCGTACCTATTTCTGGTTCCGAGAAATAAGCTCCCTAGCTGACGAAAAAAAAATAATCGTCACGAAAACAAAGCAGGTTCGAAGAACGCCCTGCAATGATATACAGCATGTTTATGCTTTCAGACGAGAGTACAGACTGTGAACAGAAGGTAGCTTTTCAACCTTATTCTAAACCTATACCAACAGTTGTAAATAATGGATCATCTACATGCAGAATTCATCCAACTTAGTCTTACATAACATAATTCATTAGGACGAACATGGACTGTTATGGTAAATTTAGTACATACATAGTAAAACATTTCCTGAATATTTGAAACCTTATTCGTTATATAAAAACAGAAAAATGATATACAGGATAGTATAGATTGTCGTGTGTTCTGTGATACTGTAACTATTCAGTTAGATATAACCACTTTGCTTAAATATAAAGAGAGGTAGGCTAGGTCGGGTGTTTGTTTATTTATATGGTCAATATAATATATTTCGTCCAAAACATTGTTCATTTCTGTTTGTATTTAATAAGGTAGTCTGATTTTGTTTTAGAAGCTAGGAAAGTTAATTAATCAAATTAATAAAAACTAGAAATGTATATTTAAACTCTAATGAAAAACAACAAAGATTAACAGAATAAACACTACTGAGCTGATCTAGACAAACTCCCATAATATCTAAATGAAGTATATGTTCCATCCTAGACCTGTATATTTTAGAGACTCTAACCTCCCTTCAATAGGAGAAGAGTTTCTAGTAATATAAATCCGTAACATACATACGATTTTTCATCCATCAAATTTCTCTCGCTTTAATCTATATTTATCTCTTGAGTCTCTTGTTTTACTCATTTGATACAAAAGATATACATATGCATAAGAATCATATATGCATAGGATAGACAATTGTCTGACAAAACAAAATAAGAATATAAGAATAAGAATGATAAGAATATCTAATACAAACATTGCTAAGGAAACAAAGACACAGATTATAAAATATTTACAACTAATCTTCAAAGTAGCGCTATCTTATGATAGTCTTTTATTGTTCATTTGTACTATTTCTAACTTCAATTAATTTTTACCTTTAAGTTGTCATAAACTATATGTCGTTACCATTGTTAATGGTTTGCCATTTATTTCTCTATTGTAGACCAACAATACTCATTATATTTTGATGATTTTCTAGTTTTCTTATCAGCTCAACATTTCGAACGACATATACCATCAGTTCGATGAAAAATCCCATTTCGAAAAATTTAAAGTAGCGATTTCGATCGAGTGTTCGCAGATTCTGACGGCTCACGTCAACGACAAGATTGAATTTCTACTAAAAAGTAAAACTGAGTTGAATGGAGTTGTTACGTCCTACTTTTCTGCACAATGTCAGCTAATTAAGATGGGCAACGCCATGCAGGGTACAATGAGGGAAAGTTTGCTCTTTTCCGATTTCTAAATGTCGAGGGATCTTTAACGTGCACAGCCTGTAGCACTCGGGGCCTCGGTTTAGTGTTCCATTCGAACGACTAGACGACTTTTCTATGTCAGCGCTATTACCTGTATCACTGACAGGGGGAAACCGGGCGGAAAAATCCTAAGGTATCATCTCGACCTATGCCCTGGACCTTAACGAGCAAGCGTCTAATTCACAGAGACACCGCGGCTCCCTACTAATACTAGAGCATGGGCAACATTAAGCAGATCTCGGCAATCCTCGACAGTTTCCGTAAGGCTGATTTGGCAATCCACTTCAGTTTAGGTAAAAACTGAATCTGTCTCGGGATGGTGAATTTCGTTGTATTTTCTTGGACGAGACTCTTTACTCCTGCCAAATAACGGCAATAACGACAATTCTTCGAACCATCGACACGATTCTGAGACGCAAGTATAATGCGAAAGTACCCGAAGGTAACCGCTTCCTATGTCCAGCTCTCTGATATCCTCGTCTTTAGTCTTGATTAGTCGAGAATTGTGGTATTCATGAATATGAATGAGAGGAAATGCCATATATAAAAGATGGTAATTCTCGTCTTTAGTTTTGATTGGTCGAGGAGTGTGGTATTCATGAATATGAATGAGGAAAGAAAATGCTATATAAAAGGTGGTATTACGAGTATATTTTAACAAACTTTACTAACTTACAAAGTCAGGAAAAACAGTAAGTTATCATATTTTACATCGCTGAAACCGTTCGGCTTAGGTCTTATTGTATATTGATGTGTTATTATTATTATTTTATTATTTATTTTCTATTGCTCGAAAAGCACTGAGTTGCAATGTCAGAGTTTGATACAATTCAGAATTGTGTAGTTTCATGCAAAGAATAGACTGAGGGGCTCATTATATTGCCATATAAAGTTTATTATCTAAGCTTAAATTGGGAACCTCAATGTAGCCTATATGCATTTGTAACGAAATTTAGAACAAAAATTGAACATTCCGATAGTATAACTTACAAAAGAAATCTAAAAAAGGTCTTAGAGGGACAAAAATCGTGCAAGTGTCAGTGTCAGAGAACGTTTAAATTAAATCAGTGATGTAAATTTTGTCAGCATCATTGTTTAGTCGGGTTTTCGCAGAGACGACACCTTCAATGTTTCGCAATGGTCGTGACAAGGCTTGCCATTTCGGTGCTACACAGCAGAGCGCAGTGTTTGAGGCCACGAAGTGGTACACTAATTTATGCGTGCTTACGTTTTAAACATTTCATAATCTTCTCTACGACATGGAATGTACCCCTAAACCTTTCATACACTCTCCAGGTTAGTTCACGAAGAATTACTGGCACGCCGATGAATTTAACGTTTATCACAAATCAGATCCTTTTATCCAATTTTCTTTGTACAATTTGTACTCAAAATAATAACGAACCAATATTATTCCGGATTAGTTAGTTAGGTTTTTTTTAAATATATGTCTGGTAAGACTATTCTAATGTGGCCTGTAAAGCATTACATAGTAGAGAACAACAATCATATCTTTTGACCATAAAATTATTTCAATTATGAATTTAAGCTATGTTACTTAGGCTGATAATACTGATAGCTGTGATCCCTGCTCTTGTACCATATGAAGAAGATTTTTACGAACGGGTTGTATCGGAGCATATTAAGTATTGTGGAGATGGTCGAGTTTGTAAGAAAGGATTGGGAATTAAATGCAAATTTTGTGAAGATTGTGATTGTGATGAACCTTGTTTTGAGATAGGTGATTGTTGTCCAGATAAAGATTTTGCTTTGAGACTATCTGATCCACCGAAAATTGGATATGAATGTGTGAGTTCACTAGTAGAAAGTTTGTATCCATCAGACATTTTCAATACAAGAAAAGATATTGAAGATAAATATGCCATGATAGTAAGTTGTCCCCATGAGGATTCCGATCTTCAATTTAACTGTTACAATTCTATAACTTTACCAGTTTCCTCTACCGGCAACTCTACAACTTTCAGAAATAAACATTGCGCTGCTTGCCATAACATCACCAACATTCGACCTTGGCAGATAACACTACAATGTATCGATTCCACTCCTAACGACTTTGATTCTACACCTGGGCTTATTGAGAAGGTCATTAATGACGAAACATGTACAGTAAAGTTCCAAGCACCAGAGGGTATGACAGAAAGAAAATGTAGGTTACCAGACAAAAATACAATATCGCAGTGTAATGTGACTGGTTTATGGCCTCAATATGATGAATTCCTAGAGAAAGCGTGTAAAAGTTACTTGACGATCGCAGACGATGAAAATCAGACATACAGGAATCCACTTTGTTTGAAATGTAATTTCCCTAAGCCTTATATACCAAGATGTAATGGTGTTAAACACATACCAGGACTAACTCCATCTTTTACAGCTTTATTAGATTTCAGTGATCTGTTACATGATAAAGATGAAGTGATTAAATCACAGTGTCCACCTCAAACTATATATGATCCAGGCAAGGTAAGTGACCAGTCTTTTTCAGGTTGACAGTGAGCTACAACTAACTCACTTACTCCTATGTAGTAAATTACCAAATTGTTTATTTTTTTTTTAAATCTCTAAAACGGGCACATTATTTGCTTCAATTGTGTATCTGCTAAGTAGTTGATAGTTTTGCATATCTACCCCGTTTCCTATTTTGATGAATGTCGAATTGTATGTTTAACCTGTTCTGAAAAAGGTCATTCTCTTTAGTCTATTCGAGCATCATATTGTCAACAGGCCAGAGGTCATTGTTGAAGAGGTGAAATATTCCAAGGTAATTATCCGAAGTACTACCGTAACTACCGGAGCCTGATGCTGTCAGACTCCTGGGCGTTTTTTTATGAGAAATTTGTCCATAGTTCCATAGAGCTCCGAACTGCTTCATTCTTCAAACATGATAATTGTTGAATTAAATTCGTGACAGACCTTAGACAAGGAAAGTGAAAGTAAAATATTCACTGGAACTGTTGATCATTCCGAGTGTGACACCAGACCTTATCCCCAGGCTTTTGGAACTGTTAGCCTTTAAACCTTAAACCTCATTTGCTCCATCCATCTAGAAAGATAGCTTGCCAAGCAAGGTAACATACGCTCACTACCAGCTGTCAGAAATGATAACAAAATCCTTGGTGGCTTAATAATGAATTTTCAAGTAATCTTAAAATCTTCTATAAGTCAAGGCAAAAACCTGAAACAGTTCATCAAATTATCATCAAATTCAAACAATGACTCATCGCTGTACACACAAGGACAACAACTCTGAAACTGTTCATCCGATTATTATCTAAGTCAAGGGCAATAACTCTGAAACGATTCATCCGATAATGCCAATTTCGAACTTGACTGGGATCCCATCAATATATATACCAAGTTTCATCAAGATCAGATAAAACCTATAGTCTTTATTGTGCCTAGCCATATTTGACATGTTTTTAATAAGTCAAGGCCAATAACTCTGAAACCATTCAAACTATTATTACCAATTTCGAACTTGACTGAGATCCCATCAATACATACATGCATACCAAGTTTCATCAAGATCAGATAAAACATGTAATCTCTATCTATTTTCAGTCAAGGGCAATAACTTTGAAACCGTTCATCTGAGTATTACAAATTTTGAACGTGACCGAGGTCTCATGAATATATACATGCATACCAAGTTTTATCAAGATTGCCTCTATCGCGCCTACAAGAAATGTGGACGGACGGACCGACCGACTAACCGACCGATGGACAGGGGCGACGGCAATATGCGTCCATATTTCTATGTGGGCGTATAAAAATAGTTCTTTCCCCCAAGTACCGCCATTTTATTTCTGAGAATTTTCAAAACAAGTTTTTTATACCCTAAAAATTGGTGTAAGAATGCACCAAAGGGGACAACCCCCTCCCTCTTTACAAATGGCGCTTCCAAAGTGCATCTGCATTTGGAATCTAACACAATAAAAGTTCCTTATTTCTTTCAGAAAATATGTCGTCAGATTACCTGTTCTTTTGGCCGGGAATTAATCAATGGTACGTGTCGATCATTCTTGGGTACATCAAGAGGTGCTGCTTATAAATTGTATTTTTGTATCAACCTAGATGATGAGATCTCAATATCTGGACGCGAACGTCTTGTATTAAACTTTCCAATCGAGCTTAAACACTATATATTTACTGACATAATTGACGTTCTATGGCATAAAAAAATGTTTGCTTACATTAGAAAAGGGCAGTATGGTACTTGTTCAAACTTCGTTAAACAGATCTTATTTTCCGCCACTTTCGTTACTACTCGAGATTTCATTCAGGATGAGTTAGAATCCAGATTGTTATCCTTGAGGAACACGTCCTTCTGGTTGAGAAATAGAGTTGGGAAATATCATTTGACTACCAGTGTTAGTATGGAAGCCGCGGAACTTCAACAAACAAACCGGAAATCAAATTCTACATCTTGTGCCTTATTAAAGACAATTGAGGAACCTATAATTGGGATAAGAAATTACATCCCAATAGATGGTCTTCTTTTGTGTCCACAAATCATCCTGGAAACCGATGAATTTTCTCTTGATCAGGATGCTGGATTATTTCTGGATTGGAAATCAGAGCCAATTGAACACGACAACTTTCAGGTGGTAGATGACAACAAGGTTAAAATATGTTTGCGTGACTTCAAACCAAACGCGAGGGAAATCCTTGTTGGTAGCTTGAGAAAGCAGCCGTCCTTTGCTGAATCTATTGTATCAATGGTCTGCACTTCGTTATCTCTGTTATGTCTTTTCATTTCGTTTGTTGTGTATTGTACATTTCGACCATTAAGGAGCTTGCCGGGTAAAAACAACATGAATCTCATAGTAACCCTTTTTCTGGCACAGTTGCTGTATCTTGTCGGAGCAGGTCGAACTGAAATAGTAGGCGTCTGTGAAGCTATGGCAATATTTATCCATTACTTTTGGCTCGCAGCGTTCTGTGCGATGAATGTGTGATCGTTTCATATGTTTCGTGTATTCACGAGTATGAGATGCCGGGATGATGAAAGTGATATGAGAAGAAGATTTTTACAGTACAGTATTTATATTTATGGAATGCCGGCTGTGTTAGTGACTATAACCTTAGTAACCTATATAGTGTCTACTGATGGATCAGATATTGGATATGGAGGAGCTATCTGTTTTTTAGCATCTGATATAGCTATAGCTTTAGCATTCGGTATCCCGGTGGCTATAACCATAGTGTCTAATTCGTTATTCTTCATTATAACTGTACGCTCCATTCGAAACTGTCCAAAAATAGAAAAAAGCAAACAGGACGAGCAACATGCCACTGTCTATATAAAGTTATCAACACTTACTGGAATAACATGGACTCTTGGGTTCCTGGCAATAATTACAGGAAATCAGGTTTTATCTTATTTATTTATACTGATCAATGCCAGTCAGGGTATTTTTCTATTCATTTCATTTGTATGTAATGAAAGAATCAAGAAATTAATTTCCCAAAATGGCCGTGAAAGTGGTACTGGAACTACTAAAACGAATGTCAATACCGCAGTAAATTCAGTATCCGCTGATATGGACTGAAGATTGTCTATATACAAAGTATTTGATATCGTCATTTGTGATTTATACGAGTTAAAAAGGTAATGAGAAGATTTCGATGCAATTGACAATTGTTTTAAGGTTTAGAGACATTATTTGGAATTTTAAAATTTTCTTTTCTTAATTGTTATATTAATTTCTGAACTGCTTTTTGGTCTGTGATGTTGTATTGCATAAATAATTATAAAGTTCTATTCTTTACCCTCTTTTGGTAAGAGAAACCGACTAACGCGTGACGTACTAACAAGAAGTTTGTGTTGCTTCCTTCGGAATGAACATCCTTCTGTTCAGACGCGGATTAACCTATAGGCAAACTAGGCAGCTTCCTCTCGGCCCATGGAAAATTCGGCCCATGACAAATTTTGTAACAGTAATTATCAAACAGTTAATAAATTTATGCAGGCCCATCGAAAATTGTCCTACTAGGAGCGTGCTGTGTGAGAATCGACTAAATTGTTTGAGCCTAATGGTGATGAATGCCGATATCGGCTCAAACAATATTTAGTCGATTCTCACACATCGATGGGCCTATTAACTGTTTGATAATTTTTACTATCAAAAAATTTGTCATGGGCCTAGTTTACCTATAGATTGATGCTGATGAGCTGATTGATCTGTTCCTGAGAAAAAAAATCACAAACTTCCTGCCATAAAATTGTAATCACACCATGCTGCACCCTCCTTCTACGGGCAAACAAGTCCAAAATCCATCACTGCTTCTGTAAATCTGGCTCTACCACCTGTTGGTTGACACAAGACAGTTGAACATCCAAAAGTTATGTATGAGCTCTGGCACAATGAACAAGTTTAGTTCTACACTAGATCCATATATAAGTAGCTTGAGATAAAACGGGAAAACCCGAGCAGAAGCCAATGTAATGACAGTTTTCACCACTTGAATATGCCATAGAGAACTATAGAACATGCTTCCTCTGTTTATTGTCTAATCCGCTTCTTGGACAAGGAGAAACGAGATTGAAAAATGAAACAATTGTCTTAAATTTATAGCCATAAAGACAAACTATTAACATTCAATGAAATATAGGTTGATACAAAAATCAAACGTTAATTTACAAATTACAAGAAATTCAATAAATGAAATAAATAAAACTTGAAATAGATATGAAATAATTAATTGGAGAAGCGTATAGACATACGTTCGTAGAATAAGGACCATCAAAAATAAATGTAAGGGTCTTGAAGGGCACATTTCGCCATTGTATATGAAGGGGTATAACGGCATTTAACCATGTGCCCTTATAGGTAGCACAGCAAAGGGTTGGCATAAAACCAGCGTCAACCTGAAGTAAAAACATGACGGAAAATGGACATTTCTTTACATTATTAAATTTCATACATCAGAACGAAACTGTAGAATTTTTAGGAATATATCATGACGACAATATCATGGAATCATTGTTTTCACAAAAGGAACCATTTGTAAAATATGTTGTAGATCAACAACTGCTTTTTGTAGAAATGAGCTCCCAAAGGTACAGGTGGTTTTCTCCGTACAGTAAATGAGTGTTGCTATATTTCCTATGGAATTTGTTCAACTGCATTAGAAATGCATTTACATATATTGAAATATATGGAATCATAAAGTACAAGAAAGCCTACATGCATAGAATATTGGCAAATTACATTAAGCAATATTTGACACACTGTGGAACATTTTGTTTGTAGAAAAAAAAACAATCAAAGGGGCGTACAGTGTAAGCATTTGCTTATATCTTTAAAAACATATTTTCTGTCAATAAGTTATATATAGGAAATCATATCGAGAAGATAAAACTCAATTCTGGTAAGGTAAAACATACATGCGCATACAAATTGAACATTGTAATAGTGTCATATTCACTGGGCATTTTCTTTGTGTTTGCGCTTGTCTTCCAGTGCTTGGTTAAAGTTTCTACCAAAAACAAACTGTGTGTTTTCACCTTCAGGTAATACCATATCAGGGGGGTCATATCCTCGTAAATAACGACATTTTCTCGCTGATTTCCAGGCCCCTTCGTCATCACCAAGGCGATAGAATTCAGTATGCTCATCTGCATCTTTATTACTACCAGATGGGCTGTTTCTTTCATCAAAACTCACTTTTTTCCGATCATCCTTCGCAAATAACAAATCCAAACTAACAGTTGGCACATCAGACAAACCTTTGGCAGCGTTCTTAGGTTTACGACTTGACCTTGGGGATTTACTCTTCTCGATTATAACAAACTGTTTACCGTCTATCATATCGGGGTGTTTCAGAGCATTTTCAGCCTTAGCAGCTGCACTAGGAAATCTCTCTTGAAAACGTTCCATCCATATCTCATCTGATGTTTTGGTCGACCTGGCTTTAGTTTGATTCAGAATTGATTGCATTTGATTCACGACGGAATCACCAGCGTTTGATTCTTGGTTCATGTCAGTCTTAAATCTAGCGATATCGGCAATATCTATAGAATGTCTATGAACCGCTAGTCTGTTTTGTTGTTGATTTTGCACTGATCGTCCTAGTTGACTTGATCTTTCTTTATTAAACAGGGTTACTGGTGGTAATTCGTTTTTAACACTTTTTCTTCCTTTGACTGTAAGATAGAAGTCAGTTAATTAGAGAGTGAATCAATTATACCACAAGACAATAATTATAAGACATTATTCATATCAAATTAGTATTGCAAGTTTGTGAAATGGTAATTTCTTTTTTGATCAATGAAATAATACCCTTTGTCCTGGTCGCTTCAAGAGAGTGTTTCGGAATTTTCGGTAATTGATTTGGGTCTTGAATATATGTAAATAATCTAAGAAGTAGTAGAAATATAAAATAAATATCGCATAATACCCCAAACTATGAATTTCTCTTTCTATTTCTATACATATGTCTTTTCTATATATGGCAGTGTATCAAGAAAAGACGAGGTTTTTAACATTCAAACGCAGATACGTCTGGACACACATAGATTGAAGGTTCAAATACGATTGTTAGCTGTGAAAACTATTACTGATTAGCTTCGCTGAAAAAATTCCCGTTTCTGAAACCTACGTAAGAATGGTCAAACGGGTGGCAAAACTGTTTCTTTAACAATTAATAAGATTTTCATATTCATAGTCAATCATCTATGATGACTTTATGTTGGTAAAATTCAAATAGCGTTGTCTTTAATATTCCAAATTATTCTAAATTGTTATAAATATCCCAAATGCATCAAATAGTATAAATACGTTTTCCATATACAAAGGAATCAACTCACTGACCTTTAGGCAAAGTTTATTTTACTTCTTTCTCTTCACAATAATTTAAATTCTGATACAATGGAACGAAATTAAGCATCCTTACCCAATATAAATCTATTTAAAAGAGTGACTACCTACCTTAATTCGGTCCCTGTATTATCTGATTTTTATTTAGTATCTAATCTTATTTGAATAACAATACTTTTACCTGCATATTATATACTATTGTTTTCATTTGGTAAACACTTAAATCCAAGATTAGCCCATTTAACACCTGTATTGTTTATCAACCTCCATATCAAAGTGTAATTGCATAACCCTATTACAATAAACGGGTACTATATCTTACATTATTGACCACTATCCTAAGAAGGAGATATCGACTGCCGTAATCCCTTTGAAGTGTACCGAATAACTAAACATTCCGGTTTATAGGGTCTTGAAACGTAAAAAGTACGTCGAGGTGAAATGAGGTTACCTATATAGCAGCTATTTTAAAGAAATACTCTTTATATCTTGACAACTTTACACCATTTGACTACTGGTAATTAAAATCGTTCCAAAACCATTGAACTCTTGGAATCCCTTTTTAAGTATCCCATCTTTTATTGAACGGATACTGCTGTAAACGATGGAAAGGAAGGGGGTAGAATTATGGTCTTGATCACTTGCTTACTCTTAATACCTGTTTCCAACATGTTTAACTTGATTGTATTGTGGGTAAATACACAGGTTGCCAATCTTGAACCATGATTTAATACATAACTTTTTCAAATTTTTTCATTTTTGCAAACCTTCTAAGAAATTCCATAGACGGAAAATTTCATAATCGTCAACAATTTTCTATGAGACAAATTTTCGACACCCTCCTCTGTCCATGGAAGGGAACGAGTAAAAACATTCGACAATGACTCACCGTCTTTTACGTCAGCGTCTTGCACTTTCAATTCACGTTTAATATCGGAAACATCTCTTTGATGAAATAAATCCCTGGTATGTCTTTCTTTTTCTAGTTCCTCAATATGTTTCTCTAAAACTCTCTTTGCAACTCCTTGCTTTACCATCATCGACATCTTTCAACAAGTGGCACCAGATTATCTTCAAATTCCCGGAACTACTCTTCTGATATTCGGTAAGTGTTGCTTATCTATCTAGTTTGTTTCTAGTTGGTCGATATCACTTAATTGGGTACACAACACAATATTAGTAGTTTAGTCCACATTGAGTTCTATCCAATAAGAATAGGTTTATAGCGGACAAATACATATACATATTACCTACTTCAAGATCATATCGATTTATCAAAGGTAGTACGAGTATGCGAAATCTTACCTTTGATTCAGCGAGCAAATACACTCGTAACTTGCAGTGGCGGCGCGACTGTTGGTACATGGGGGACCATCTCTATCGCCCCATGAGAGGTTAGCGATTATGACACCTCGACAGAGTTGCCGCGTTTTGCATTCAGCCTCGACATAATTCACCCATTGAGTCAATCTGTCACCTATTTGTACCCATAGTCTCGGGAGGCTGGCGCCGCCATTGGTGACTGGTATTTCTCGAATTTTCCTTACCTATTTACTTCTAGATCGCACGCGGAAAATGGGGAAAGATGACTTATTGATCAAATTTTAACAAATCAATTTTCAAACGGACTACAGCTACAGTATGTCCTCATGGAAAATAAAAGACGTTTATTAGTCTCAAATGCAACTTACAAAACAGCTTGCCATCCTAGATTTGTAGAATGAAAACAATAATGCCATGAAAATGTCATTTAAGGATAGCTTGCCAGACATGGTAACATACGCCCACAGGCAGCTATAGAAAGATGATACACTCTAGTGAATAGCACTTGAATTTTCTCATTTTAAAGATCTTCATGTCATTTTAGTTTGATTTTATTTAATGAATGTGGATATTGATATCCTTGTGGGGGATATTTTGCATTTTTCATCATAACTTTCCTCTTACTTTATATATCCCTAAACCCAGTTTGACTTATTTGCATAATTTGATCCCCACATTTTCACGCTAGCATATACAGTTTCCTCCTGTTACATCCGCTGTACATTCCCTTTCTAACCTTTCTAAAGTTATTTTCATTATGCTCCCTAACTACAACAACCGCTGGCAAGAAGCCAGACACTAATCGTCAACCAAACAAATATCACGTACCCTACAACGGCCCTGTCTTCCATCGACCTCTACCACCTACCAATCGCCGACCACCAACCAACCCATCCAGCTATATCCCACCCCATCGCCGACCTACCTACAAAACAGCCTACCAATCAAGAGGTAACCATCGACCTGACCAACAACAGAAACGACTACCAGCCCACCGACGCCAACAAGTCCCCACTCATAAGGAGGAAGAACCCTTTGTGAAGGTGTTCTTCCAAGTTTTGCAGTGCCTCCATCATTTGGCAATCCTTACCCTTCAACAGCAAGGCCAACCAGCGTTTACCATCAAACGCAAAGTCTCTGAGTTGGATAGTTTTATCCGTCCAGCAATGAAAACATCAGCTGTCGACGCGAATATTAGATCCCTCAATCGGACATGGCTCTCTAAGGTTACGCAGGTCCTGATCGACCATTACCAAACCACACTTCAAGATAAGCTGACCACCATTCGTACCAAGTCTTTATCATCACCTGCCGCCGACCGCATCGTTTCTCATGCCCTGTCCTGGGCCCGTCGCTCCTATGGGAAACGTCTCACTCAAGCTGTAATCACCAAATTCTACCAAACAATCAACGTAACAAAGACCAGAGTAACCATATCTCTACCAACTGAAATGGACACTACACCTGCACCACCTAGAGCCACCACGCTGCCGAACCAAACCCTTAAACGGGCCCGAAGTCCACCTACTCCTAGTCCAGCAGACATAGCAAAACACTCTCGTAGAGAGGGCACTCCCCTTCTCTTTTCACTTTCAGTCTCGTCTTCCCCTTCCACACCATCTGAATCTTCACCACGCGATCCAGGATTCGCCAACCTTTCTTCCTTATGTGCGTTTTTGGACCAGCAAACCACCCCTCAGTCTCCATCCAAGTCGAGACGTGTATCCAGACCTCCCCCCCCCCCTCGAACCAGATCCCAGTCCGTTCCCAATGCTACAATTCTATCAAGTACCAATCACACCGTCGACGACCATTATATCCGCTACCAAACCGTATTATCACCAAACCAAGGACAAATCATTATGGAAGCTACCTGCTCTAAAGAAATCTACCTTAATAATTGGATCATCTAACCTGAATCGAATAACCAAAACCAGTTCAGACACTGAGATACACTTTTACCCCGGTGCCCAAATCTATCACATACAGTCAATCCTGGAATCATACGACCATGATCCCAAACCTACTACCATTATTCTTCATGTAGGCCTCAACAACCGTGATCAGCTACCAAAGACCTCCTTTAACCAAGCCCAGAAATTAATCGCCACAGCCAACAAAACCTTCCCAAACTCCAAGATCCTCTTCAAATGTATACCCATTTCAAATAAAATCTCGAAGAAAGCACAACAGAACCTCAGCACTCTCAACAACATGATGATGGAGTCCAGTATCAACAGCGCAACAATCTTACCACCCTACGAAGAAGAATTCGAACCAGTTGATAATCTTCATTGGTCTCCAGAAACAGCAAACAGCATTTATTTGTTTTGGATACACCAGCTTCAAGCATCGAGTCTTTAAACTAATTACTGGGGATAAAAATACTGAGAGGCCACCGCTAGGCCAAACTGTAGTTAACTTGAGCCGCAAAATTCTCACACCCCTTCAGCATTCAATCTTAGACCGTGGACTTAAATTTATTCCCACACCAAAGATAGCTAACTTGAATTATCTCCGACCATCCATTGAACGATTTCAACGAAATCTTAGCTGCACATATTTTTTTCGAAACCACCCCCCACGTGGTGCTAGAACAATGTTTATTCCTAAATCCACGTGGACACCCCCTCAGGCCGCCATCCATCCTGAAATATTGAAAGCATTTGCGAGTATAAATAGCCAAATAGTGAACCTTTCCATAACACACGAAAAGCCTAATCTCACACGAGTGGAACGTGAAGCGTTAAACTTACTGAAGAAAGACGATAGCATTGTTATTAAAAAGAGTGACAAAGGTTCATGTTGTGTCATTCTGAATAGGGAGGATTACGTTTCAGAAGCAGAGAATCAACTGAATAATCCTAAACATTATGCCATTTTACCGAAACCAATTTTCAAAGAAACTGCTAACATGATTAACAATATTCTTGCCGATTTAGTCAAAACTAGTTATCTCAAACAGAAACAATATGACTATCTGTTTGCCAAACCTGATTGTCGCGAGAGACATTTGTACACTTTGCCTAAAATCCATAAGAATCCAACCAAGGAGTTGGATTATATCTGACTGTGGTAGTGAGTCATATGCAGTGTCAGAATACATTGATCATTCCTTACTACCTCTAGCATGTCAACATCGCGCCTACCTTAAAGACACAACCGATTTTGTCAATAAAATAAAAAATCTTCGAGTTCCCTCTAATGCTATTTTAATTTCTATCGACGTTTCTTCTATGTATATCAATATCGATAACACTACTGGTTTAACGGCAGTTCGTAAAGCTTTTAATAGAAACCCAGATCCAAACAGACCCGACGATGCAATTCTACAGCTTTTAGAAATTTGTCTTAGTCGAAACGATTTCACATTTAATGGTAAAACATATTTACAAACTTCAGGGACAGCAGTGGGCAAACGATTCGCCCCTTCGTACGCAACCCTTTTCATGGCAGAGTGGGAACGTGAGGTGTTGCCCCTCTGTCCATTTGACCCACTTTTTTACGGACGCTTTTTGGACATATGCTATCGAACTGTTTTGGGAATTCTTTGAAATTCTCAACAACCACCATCCTTCTATCAAACTAACCGCAAACGTGAGTGAAAAAAGCATAGACTTTCTCGATACCACAGTCTTTAAGGGAGATTCCATAGCAGAAACAAATAAACTGGATATTAAAGTGTATTTCAAAGAAACTGATACTCATCAACTCTTGCACAAGAGCTCCTTTCACCCAAAACATACCTTTTTCTGGTATAATTAAGTCACAAGTTTTACGATTTCATCGAATTTGTACAAGATCTTCTGATTTCAACCATTACGATTGTTTTCTCAAAATTGAAAGAGCGTGGATACTCTAAACGATTTTTACGAAACATAAAAAATTCCACCTTATCACAGATAGCAGCTAAAAATAGACTTTATGCCGAAGTACCTCCAGGTTTAAGAAGTGCTCCATGTTGGTCCAGTAGATGCAAGCCCATTGGATTGAGACATTGAATACAGCAAGACCTATAGGACTAAATATTCATCATAATGTAGGCATAGCACCCTTTTTGTCCCGTTTAGTACAACCAGCAATCGAGCAAGCAAGATAGTTCATGCCCACTATAAGAGCGTTCAAGAAAAATTCCCCAAGTCTATAAGCAGAAAATGATAGTTGCATATTCAAAAAATAAGAATTTAAATGATAATATTGTTCATAGTAAACTAAAAACAATCAGTACATAACAGATACTATACTTCTCGCCCATTGGGTGAGTTATTTTTTCTAATTTCAGATCAGAATAAGAACAGAAGAAAACCCAATTTCAAGACCCTTAATCCTAATTTCTTAATAAAGTGTCTGCTCCACCCTTGGCCTGTTTATAGTATTCCAATATGATTATATTCTTATACTGACATAGTGATCTATGTTTATAGTATTTCAATATGATTATATTCTTATACTGACATAGTGATCTATGTTTATAGTATTTCAAGATGATTATATTTTTATACTGACATAATGATCTATGTTTATAGTATTCCAAGATGATTATATTCTTATACTGACATAGTGCTCTATGTTTATAGTATTTAAAAATGATTATATTCTTATATTGGCATAGTGAGCTATGTTTATGGTATTCCAAGATGATTATATTTTTATATTGGCATAGTGATCTATGTTAAAGTTAAAGAAATGCTGGAAAAAATTAAAAATGAAGGCAAAAAAAATCTGTAGCGATGGAAAAAAAAAGAGAGAGATAGTATTCCAAGATGATTATATTCTTATACTGACATAGTGATCTATGTTTACAGTATTTCAAGATGATTATATTTTTATACTGACATAGTGATCTATGTTTTTAGTATTCCAATATGATTATATTCTTATACTGACATAGTGATCTATGTTTATAGTATTCCAATATGATTATATTTTTATAGTGACATAGTGATCTATGTTTATAGTATTCCAATATGATTATATTTTTATAGTGGCATAGTGAGCTATGTCTATAGTATTCCAATATGATTATATTCTTATACTGACATAGTGATCTATGTTTACAGTATTTCAAGATGATTATATTCTTATACTGACATAGTGATCTATGTTTATAGTATTCCAATATGATTATATTCTTATACTGACATAGTGATCTATGTTTATAGTATTCCAATATGATTATATTCTTATACTGACATAGTGATCTATGTCTATAGTATTTCAAGATGATTATATTCTTATACTGACATAGTGATCTATGTTTATAGTATTCCAATATGATTATATTCTTATACTGACATAGTGAGCTATGTTTATAGTATTCCAATATGATTATATTCTTATACTGACATAATGATCTATGTTTATAGTATTCCAATATGATTATATTCTTATACTGACATAGTGATCTATGTTTACAGTATTTCAAGATGATTATATTCTTATACTGACATAGTGATCTATGTTTATAGTATTCCAATATGATTATATTCTTATACTGACATAATGATCTATGTCTATAGTATTTCAAGATGATTATATTCTTATACTGGCATAGTGATCTATGTTTATAGTATTTAAAGATGATTATATTCTTATACTGGCATAGTGATCTATGTCTATAGTATTTCAAGATGATTATATTCTTATACTGACATAGTGATCTATGTTTATAGTATTCCAATATGATTATATTCTTATACTGACATAATGATCTATGTCTATAGTATTCCAATATGATTATATTCTTATACTGACATAGTGATCTATGTTTACAGTATTCCAATATGATTATATTCTTATACTGACAGTGATCTATGTTTATAGTATTTTAAGATGATTATATTCTTATACTGACAGTGATCTATGTTTATAGTATTTTAAGATGATTATATTCTTATACTGTCATAGTGATATACGTTTACAGTATTCCAATATGATTATATTCTTATACTGACAGTGATCTATGTTTATAGTATTTCAAGATGATTATATTCTTATACTGACAGTGACCTATGTCTATAGTATTCCAATATGATTATATTCTTATACTGACAGTGATCTATGTCTATAGTATTTCAAGATGATTATATTCTTATACTGACATAGTGATCTATGTTTACAGTATTCCAATATGATTATATTCTTATACTGACAGTGATCTATGTTTATAGTATTTCAAGATGATTATATTCTTATACTGACAGTGATCTATGTCTATAGTATTCCAATATGATTATATTCTTATACTGACATAGTGATCTATGTTTATAGTATTTCAAGATGATTATATTCTTATACTGACATAGTGAGCTATGTTTATAGTATTCCAATATGATTATATTCTTATACTGACAGTGATCTATGTCTATAGTATTTCAAGATGATTATATTCTTATACTGACATAGTGATCTATGTTTACAGTATTCCAATATGATTATATTCTTATACTGACAGTGATCTATGTTTATAGTATTTTAAGATGATTATATTCTTATACTGACAGTGATCTATGTTTATAGTATTTTAAGATGATTATATTCTTATACTGTAATAGTGATATATGTTTACACTATTCCAATATGATTATATTCTTATACTGACAGTGATCTATGTTTATAGTATTTCAAGATGATTATATTCTTATACTGACAGTGATCTATGTCTATAGTATTCCAATATGATTATATTCTTATACTGACATAGTGATCTATGTTTATAGTATTTTAAGATGATTATATTCTTATACTGACATAGTGATCTATGTTTATAGTATTTTAAGATGAGTATATTCTTATACTGACATAGTGATCTATGTTTATAGTATTTTAAGATGATTATATTCTTATACTGACATAGTGATCTATGTTTATAGTATTTTAAGATGATTATATTCTTATACTGACAGTGATCTATGTTTATAGTATTTCAAGATGATTATATTCTTATACTGACAGTGAGCTATGTCTATAGTATTCCAATATGATTATATTCTTATACTGTCATAGTGATATACGTTTACAGTATTCCAATATGATTATATTCTTATACTGACAGTGATCTATGTTTATAGTATTTCAAGATGATTATATTCTTATACTGACATAATGAGCTATGTCTATAGTATTCCAATATGATTATATTCTTATACTGACATAGTGATCTATGTCTATAGTATTTCAAGATGATTATATTCTTATACTGACATAATGATCTATGTTTATAGTATTTCAAGATGATTATATTCTTATACTGACATAGTGATCTATATTTACTGTTTGATAATTACTGTTACAAAATTTGTCATGGGCCGAATTTTCCATGGGCCGAGAGGAAGCTGCCTAGTTTGCCTATAGGTTAATCCGTGTCTGAACAGAAGGATGTTCATTCCGAAGGAAACAACACTAACTTCTTGTTAGTACGTCACGCGTTAGTCGGTTTCTCTTACCAAAATAGGGTAAAGGATAGAACTTTATAATTATTTATGCAATACAACATCACAGACCAAAAAGCAGTTCAGAAATTAATATAACAATTATACTTATAAGAAAATTTTAAAATTCCAAATAATGTCTCTAAACCTTAAAACAATTGTCAATTGCATCGAAATCTTCTCATTACCTTTTTAACTCGTATAAATCACAAATGACGATATCAAATACTTTGTATATAGACAATCTTCAGTCCATATCAGCGGATACTGAATTTACTGCGGTATTGACATTTGTTTTAGTAGTTCCAGTACCACTTTCACGGCCATTTTGGGAAATTAATTTCTTGATTCTTTCATTACATACAAATGAAATGAATAGAAAAATACCCTGACTGGCATTGATCAGTATAAATAAATAAGATAAAACCTGATTTCCTGTAATTATTGCCAGGAACCCAAGAGTCCATGTTATTCCAGTAAGTGTTGATAACTTTATATAGACAGTGGCATGTTGCTCGTCCTGTTTGCTTTTTTCTATTTTTGGACAGTTTCGAATGGAGCGTACAGTTATAATGAAGAATAACGAATTCGACACAATGGTTATAGCCACCGGGATACCGAATGCTAAAGCTATAGCTATATCAGATGCTAAAAAACAGATAGCTCCTCCATATCCAATATCTGATCCATCAGTAGACACTATATAGGTTACTAAGGTTATAGTCACTAACACAGCCGGCATTCCATAAATATAAATACTGTACTGTAAAAATCTTCTTCTCATATCACTTTCATCATCCCGGCATCTCATACTCGTGAATACACGAAACATATGAAACGAACACACATTCATCGCACAGAACGCTGCGAGCCAAAAGTAATGGATAAATATTGCCATAGCTTCACAGACGCCTACTATTTCAGTTCGACCTGCTCCGACAAGATACAGCAACTGTGCCAGAAAAAGGGTTACTATGAGATTCATGTTGTTTTTACCCGGCAAGCTCCTTAATGGTCGAAATGTACAATACACAACAAACGAAATGAAAAGACATAACAGAGATAACGAAGTGCAGACCATTGATACAATAGATTCAGCAAAGGACGGCTGCTTTCTCAAGCTACCATCAAGGATTTCTCTCGCGTTTGGTTTGAAGTCACGCAAACATATTTTAACCTTGTTGTCATCTACCACCTGAAAGTTGTCATGTTCAATTGGCTCTGATTTCCAATCCAGAAATAATCCAGCATCCTGATCAACAGAGAATTCATCGGTTTCCAGAATGATTTGTGGACAAAGAAGAAGTCCATCTATTAGGGTGTAATTTCCTTTAAAAGAATAAGATTCTGTCCTTTCAATCCTACAAGATGTAGAATTTGATTTCCGGTTTGTTTGTTGAAGTACCGCGGCTTCCATACTAACACTGGTAGTCAAATGATATTTCCCAACTCTATTTCTCAACCAGAAGGACGTGTTCCTCAAGGATAACAATCTGGATTCTAAGTCATCCTGAATGAAATCTCGAGTAGTAACGAAAGTGGCGGAAAATAAGATCTGTTTAACGAAGTCTGAACAATTACCATACTGCCCTTTTCTTTTGTAAGAAAACACTTGTTTGAACCATTCCACGTCATTCTTGTGTGGAAATAGATACTGTCTAAACTCGTGTGGCAAGGTTAATAAAAGACTTTCAGGCCCGGATATTGATATCTCTTCGTCTAAATTGAGACTCAAATATAATTTATAAGTAGCACCCATGACTTTTTCGAACATTGGTCGACACGTTCCATTGTTTAATTCACGACCAAACGAACAGGTAATCTGTCGACATATTTTCTGAAAGAAAGAAATAAGGAACGTCCATTATTTATTGTACGTATCAACGTAAATTACATAATACATAGATGAGTAGACAATGGATACCGACATCAAACTGAAGGGAAGCTGGGGGAGGCTTGTTAACAGTCTTTATATTGAGGAATCTGATTGTATTCGCTGGCCAAATCGTTGCATTCCATGATATAAGCAAAGAGACTAAAGCCGTGGTGGCGCTAGCGCTAGCGGGAAAGCGCCATATGAAAGGGTCTATGTATCAACTGTCAGTACAGTTGGACGGAATAACTATCCAAATACGAGTGCACATGCACAAAACATGTTATTACCATTCCTCACTTTGTATTTCGCAGAGTATTTTACTCAAACCTATTCCTGGTGAAGTAATTCTAATTGCATTTCCTTGAACTACTTCGTATTGGATTCAATAATTACAGTTGATCTAAGGTTGAATGGCGGACAAAAGTTCTCAAGTTCAGAAATAGATCATAAAGGTTGAGAAGCACAGGACTATAGAGACTAGGCGATCTTTTTTAGAACAGGTTAAACATAACAATTCACCATTCATCCAAATATGAAACTATTATCAACTATAAAATAGCAGGTACACGATGGCAGCAAATAATGTGCCCGTTTTAGAGATTTAAAAAAAAAATTAAACAATTTGGTATTTTACTACATAGGAGAATGTTGCAGCAAACTGTCAACCTGAAAAAAGACTGGTCACTTACCTTGCCTGGATCATATATAGTTTGAGGTGGACACTGTGATTTAATCACTTCATCTTTATCATGTAACAGATCACTGAAATCTAATAGAGCTGTAAAAGATGGTGGATATACTAAAGCTCTTGTTAGACATGATGGCAAAGAAAGCACTTGGACATTACAATGGAAACAAAATGGATTCCTGTACGACTGATTTTTATCCACTACGATGTCCTGGTATGTCAGGCACGCTGCATTTATAAACCTGTCCTGTTCAGGCCACAAACCAGTGACATTACACTTTGATATTGTATTTTTGTCTGGAGACCTACATTTTCTTTCTGGCATACCCTCTGGTGCTTGGAACTTTACTGTACATGTTTCGTCATTAATGACCTTCTCAATAAGCTCAGATGTAGAATCAAAGTCGTTAGGACTCGAATAGTCACATTTTACTGTTATCTGCCATGGTCGAATGTTGATGATATTATGGCAAGCAGCGCAATGTTTATTTCTGAAAGTTGTAGAGTTGTCGGTAGAGGAAACTGGTAAAGTTATAGAATTGTAACAGTTAAATTGAAGATTGGAATCCTCATGGGGACAACTTACTATCATGGCATATTTATCTTCAATATCTTTTCTTGTATTGAAAATGTCTGATGGATACAAACTTTCTAATAGTGAACTCACACATTCATATCCAATTTTCGGTGGATCGGATAGACGAAAAGCAAAATCTTTATCTGGACAACAATCACCTATCTCAAAACAAGGTTCATCACAAGCACAATCTTCACAAAAATTGCATTTTGTTTCTTCTCTGTCGTTACAAACTCGACTTTTACCACAATACTTAATATGCTCCGATAAAACCTCTTCGTAAAAACCTATAGCTACAGTTGTAGGATTCAATGCAATCAGGATTATCAGCTTAAGTAACATACCTTAAATGTATAATTGAAATTCATTAAATGGTCAAATGATATGGTTGTTGATAAATCACCAAGGATATGGGAAATTAATTAGCCCCTCACCTCGTTTATGTATTTGACAATCTGTCTCGGTGCTTTTCGAGCAATAGAAAATATAATCATCAAACAATAAGCAGAAAATTCTAAAACTAAAGCTAAACGTTTCAGCGATGTAAAATATGATAACTTACTGTTTTTATGTTGAATCTCTCTTATCAATAAAACTTGTAAGGTTAGTAAGGATTGTTAAAATATACTCGTAATACCACCTTTTATATAGCATTTTCTTTCCTCATTCATATTCATGAATACCACACTTCTCGACCAATCAAAATTAAAGACTAGGATATGCGACTGATAGCCAAATGTTGTTATGTTGACGACAATTTATTCTTAATGATTTTAATATGCATAGGCCTTCAATTGAAAAACTTTTGGATCGATTTTTAAAATCGATTTTTGCATACACACCGGAGTCACAATATAGCATTAAATTCATAAGTTAGTGTCAGATTTATCTACCAATTTATGGACTATTTCTAGGTCGCAATATTACTGTTATTTGGCAAATCATGTAAAAAGTCTCGCCCAAGAAGACAACGAAATTCACCATTCATTACCCGAGACAGATTAAGCTTTATAGAAACTGCCGAGGATTGCCGCATAGGAATCGGCGATCACTTGATCAAAGTCGCTTTTTCCAATTTTTCGAAATGGGCGGTGGCACGTTTCTCAAAAAATAGCGCTACTTTGAAGATTAATTGTAAATATTTTATAATCTGTGTCTTTGTTTCCTTAGCAATGTTTGTATTAGATATTCTTATCATTGTATTTTATGTTGTCAATGACCTATCCTATGCATATATTATTGTTATGTATATATAAATAATATATATCTTTTTAATCAAAATGTGACGGTATTCCGATATTGTTTTACAACGAAGAGTAGGCATATATTATGTAACGTATTCATATTCGTATTCACCTGGGATATTATGTATTATTTTCGTTACTATTTGCTCATAATACCGCTCTTTTTGCAAATTTGGCTGTTTTGTTACAAAACTTAAATATATACTACGTCTTTTGCCAAAAATGGAAATAAGAAATTAACACAGACAAAACTAAAGTTGTAATATTCGTAAGGGGTCGTTTAACTACCAATTCCTGTTTTTCTATATAGCGGATAACCAATTAGAAATTGTCAAGGAATATTTCTATCTGGGAATTATTCTGCCCGATAATGGAAAATATAAACACACGAAAAAAAAAATATCTGATATCTATTATTAATCGTTTAATTTCACAATACCTATCAAATGTAAGTTATACCATTCATTGATCTGTACAGTGGTAAATTTTTTCCAGGAGAAAATATTGAGGTCGAAGAAAAGGATTTCATGCGATACATTATCCATGTTGGTAAAAACACTTCTTTCGTGTTTATGTTAGGCGATTTGGGGTTTTACCTACTTACAATCTTGAGAAAGATACGCATAATTAACAAATGGATGAGAATGCTAAAATCACAAAATGTATTGGTGAAGCAAACCTACTCGGTTTTATTGGAAGAAATTAATACTAGTAAGCGTTATTTGGCTTGGAATGTCAAAACCATGTTTGACAATTTAGGTCTCTCCAATATTTGGGGTTTTACCTACTTACAATCTTGAGAAAGATACGCATAATTAACAAATGGATGAGAATGCTAAAATCACAAAATGTATTGGTGAAGCAAACCTACTCGGTTTTATTGGAAGAAATTAATACTAGTAAGCGTTATTTGGCTTGGAATGTCAAAACCATGTTTGACAATTTAGGTCTCTCCAATTTATGGTATAACCAAAATTCGCTCAATTCGCGAAATACAGAGACCATTATCAATTGTAATAAATATATATTCATCCAAGAATAGTTTTTTGTATTAAGTAATTGTAGTAAACTCAGTTTTTTTATAAACATACTTTTGTACTAGATTCATACCTTTTAATCCATTAGAACAAAATATAATGTATCGAGCAATAATATCTCCATTTAGTAGTGGTACTGTTGAAACTCGCGATTTAAACTGGTCAATATATCAATACGGTACGTAAAAAAAGACTATGAATATAATGCTGCAGGATGAATTTTATTGACGATGAATACCACTTCCTGCTTTGTTGTCGAGCTTACGTGTTTTTACGTCGAAAATACTTGCATCGCAGATGGTCAAATACCTTCTCCAAGCAACCGAAATAAGGAAATATACGCGTGAATCCATTTCCGTGACCTTATGGGTATCAATTACACGCACGTACGCACATGTTTATATGTCTATATGCGTTTGTGTGTTTGTATTTTCTCTCATTATTTTGGTTGTAATTCGATTCACATTGATCGTTTTAAATCTGTTAATTCATCCATGTATCTAAAGGCTCAAGTGATTTGCTCTGCCAGTAATAAACTACAATATTACAAGAAACTATTCTCGTATTGAAGGTTATAGTGATTACTTTAGATGTAGATTTAGTGGTAGGGAGAAGGGAGGTTAGAGTCTCTAAAATATACAGGTCTAGGATGGAACATATACTTCATTTAGATATTATGGGAGTTGGTCTAGATCAGCTGGGTTCTTATTAAATACAAATAGAAATCAACAATGTTTTAGACGAAATATATGATATTAACACCCGACCCAGCCTGCTTTAATATTCTATACATCATTTACGAAATTGTTTCCTTCAATTAATAATTTTATGAAACAATGTACATTATGTATGAAATATCGACGACACAAAACAAAGGTGAAAGAATAGTTAGATGAATTCTGCATGTAGATAATCCATTATTTACAACTGTTGGTTTAGGTTTAGAATAAGGTGTAACAGCTATCTTCTGGTCAGTCAGCTACTCTGTCCACGTCTACTCTAAGGGCCGTATGCTGCGGTCGAACTTAAGTCGTACTTTACTCAAAGTCGAGCTTAAGTCAGACTTTAGGTATGCTGCGCTCGATCTTTGATGTAAGTCATGCTTTACTCGAGCGTTTTGTGGACAAAACTAAAGTAAAGTCTAAGATAGGGTGGTAGCAGACTTTAGTCGTACTTCGTTTGCGATTGAAATTGTGCCCATGGAAGATTATTTCAACCAATTACACCAAATTATAGATATTTACCATGCGGAGAGGAGACTTAAAGACCGCTTCAGATTTCCGAAGGATGGCGTTCTGCATATTTTTGAAATGATTTCTGGTACAATACGAACAATATAATCATATATTTTTGAAAAATTCAGTACCGATGCAAAAGGGGTTGTTTAAAGTAAGGTGCTACGTAACAGTTCGAATCGTGCATACGCAATTTATTTCGAAGACGTGGAATCAGTCTCGTAATTTATCTTCTTTCGAAATTTCCACAGCACTTATCAAACTCGAAGTGACATTTTAATATCAATTTTTTATTGAAATTGGATTTGCGGATTTGAGAAGTTCAAATTATGTATAATCAGAGGACTGTATCCTTTTAACTAACCTGACGTCGGTTGAGCCAAAGTGAAGCTATCTTGATGGAAATCCATATCGTTATCAAAATCATTCTGCAGATTTGTGCCGGTATCATAGCACATATCTTCTGATTTGAATTACTAGAATCCATTGTCTCCACTATACCACCACCAGTTTTCTTTCTCTCTTTTTTTCCATCGCTACAGATTTTTTTGCCTTCATTTTTAATTTTTTCCAGCATTTCTTTAACTGCTTATGATCTCGTTTAAAAAAGTGGGCATGGAACAAAAATTAGCCTCTATTTCTCTCCACGCCTTTTCCTTCCTTTGTATCGACCGAATAGCATTGTGTTTCGACTCCAATACACCCTTAAATTCATCCACTGATAAGGAATTCCTGTTCAATTACAGTAAGTTGAGTATCTTGGTATTCTGAGGCGACGACATATTATCTCACATCTTGAATAATCAATCAAATTATGATTTGTAATGGCCCTGATGCGTATTTATAGTAGGACCCAACGGAAAAGCACGTGAGAAACATGACAAATTCTTGCTGTCCGTAAGTGTCCGATCAAAAAAAAAATGTATCAATCACTTTTTTCTATTAACAAATATATTCGAAATTAAATTATAATTCTTTGAGTTATCGTTGGTTTTCCGTACATACACAGAGGTACTTAAACTTGGCAAAGATAAGTTTAAGTTGAAGCCATGCATACCGAAATGAATTAGTTACAAAGTCGAACTCAGGCGAAATTGACAAAGTCTGACTTTACCCGAAGTCTGACTTAGCGTTAAGTTCGAGCGCAGCATACGGCCCTAAGTCTATTTTTACCAAACTTTTTTTATTAGCGCTTTTAGAAAGATGAGAATAGTGGTAAAATTCCTATAACCTCCAGCCTACCAGTTATATTAAGTGATCAGCGTGCAATATGTTTAACTTTGAATACTATAAACATAGCTCACTATGTCAATATAAGAATATAATCATATTGGAATACTATAAACATAGATCACTATGACAATATAAGAATATAATCATCTTGAAATACTGTAAACATAGATCACTATGTCAGTATAAGAATATAATCATATTGGAATACTATAAACATAGCTCACTATGTCAGTATAAGAATATAATCATATTGGAATACTATAAACATAGCTCACTATGTCAGTATAAGAATATAATCATCTTGTCAATATGATCAACTTAAAATACTTTAAATATAGGTCACTATGTCAATATAAGAATATAATCATCCTGAAATACTATAAACATAAATCACTGTGTAGTCCCGAAAGAAAGATGAGAATAGTGGTAAAATTTCTATAACCTCCAGCCTACCAGTTATATTAAGTGATCAGCGTGCAATACGTTCAACTGCTCCTTCAACTATGACTTATCTTGTATAACATTGGAGGACCACAGATCAAAAAACTGAATCATATGACCTGGCATGCAAGACTTAGTGGAAGACGTAGCCGCTCCTGTCATGAAAGAAACACCATTGTAGAAATGTTGTTAAATCATATGTTAAATCAAAGCATAATGAAAAAGAAGTTTGGACCGCATCCTATTCAACGAGCCAAGCTGAATTTCTTCTAACGAGAAGAATCATTGAATCTATAACGCTCAGCCGATCAGTAAAACTGGTTTATTCTCATAAAGTTCTGCAATTACAGTAATGTTATTGTTACAATCTTAAGATTGTGATTTTGAATACAAGATATAAAGAAAAAGAATATATGAGACGCACCCTCCTTCCCCAAAATCTAATTTGCACTCTGCGGAAAATCACACACCAGCATTAATTGACCATGTGCTTATGCGATATTGACCATGCGTTACCGCTTGCGTTATGCTTTGGCTTATATACACGATATGGTGACATGTTTGATGTCCTGTTGTTGGATATGTATGTCAATGAGGTGACTCATAGTCCCTGAGAGTCATTGTCAATGTCTGTGGAATATATTACATAAAGAAGAGTCAATTCTGATCATCAATTCATTTCCAACTTCGGTGGAATCGTTACAAGCCCATGGTGATCGTCAGTTTGATCAGCTCAAATGTCTTCCCTCTCAAAAGCTGGGATTTTGTGTCGCGAACAAAGGTTGTATTCCGAGAAGCAATGGACACTGAATGCACATTTTGTTCGCGTCACAAAATCCCAGCGTTAGAGAGGCAAGAAAGTTGATTGGCCGGCGGTGTCATCAAACGGACGAATGTTCAAGAGGCCCGTCTTTTGACAATAGATATTTTAAATTAAAAATTAAAAGCGCTAATAAAAAAAGTTTGGTAAAAATAGACTTAGGGCCGTATGCTGCGTTCGAACTTAACGCTAAGTCAGACTTCGGGTAAAGTCAGACTTTGTCAAGTTTCGCCTGAGTTCAGTAGTGTAAGAGCTTCCATTTCATTTCATGGGGAAAATGCGACCAATATATAAGCTCCCAAAAAAGACCTAAACTCCCTTCATTTCATAAATTCTTACACCTAAACATCCTACATTTCATAAATTCTTACACTAAAAATTACCCCTCATTTCATAAATTCTTTCACTAAAAAAAGACCTAAACTCCCTATAAATACTTACACCCTAAACTCCCTACATTTCATTCACCAAAAACAACTTCAATCAATTTCCTACATTCCATCAAAAAAAAAGCATATTAAAAATACCCTTATATAAAAATAACATAACATTTTTTAATAGCCTCGTTATTTTTAGTCTAGAAACTTCTAGAAAAAAGGGAGATAACTCTTTAATGGAAAAAACAATTTTCTACTCAAATTTTAAACCTTAAAAATGGCAAATAAAATACTAGATCCAATCTTTAGACTATACGATCCGATTCGTTATTCATTTAACAAGAAAAAAGAGGATTATATTATCATCTCACCGACTGTTGGTTCTAAATCCCAATTGAATGATGGTGGTAGAATTACCTTCGAAATATATTCATTATCGAATTGGTTGCTTCTCTCCGATGCTTATTTCAGATGCGATTTCAAAATTAAAGATGGAACTCAGAATCAAGTTCCTCAAACTAATACAACTTAAGAAAACAATTTCTTTCCATCTTTATTTAGCGAGATGGTTTTGGAAGCTGGTTCAAATCCGATAGAAACAATCAAACACCCTGGGGAATTCGACACAATGTTGAAAACAGTTTTATATCCTAAAGATTTCGATTCAGTCTCAGGTTGGATACCCGATGTTGGCGATGGAAGTGTTTTAAAAGAACCGGTTAGAAATCTTGCAAATGATGCCGATTTAGCTAGAGTGAGAGTTGTTGCTCGAAACACAATAGAAAGAGTAGTACGAGCAGCTAATCATGGATTCGAAAAACGAGTACTTCAGTACAATAATATTGTTGAGAATAATAGGTGGGGTAATTACGTAAATTGGAAATTATATCCTTTATTCGGTCTGTTGGAACACAGAAAGGTTTCCATAGGGTTACCATATAAAATTCATCTACGAAGAGAAATCAACGATGATAAGATATTCTTTGGAGAGAATGGTTCAGATGCAAAATTAGAAATAACGAATCTCCAACTTTTCATACCCGTAATAACACCATCAATTGAAGTAGAAACGAGAATATTCAACTCATTAACTAAAGATATTGAAATAGCTTTTCTTCATCGTAATACGGTAGGTAGCATGACTTTAACTGGTGAATCCACCTGGCCAATCACTAACACTATTAAACCAGCAAGATATTTAATGGTTGGTTTCAAGAACTTAGCAGATTCTCAAACGAATAACAATAATGTCTTCAGAGTGGCAATAAACCAAACTCAAGATCCTTTAATCCATAAAGTTCAAGTAAGATTAAACAACGATAATTATCCTAACCAACCTTTAACAATTAATCCAACCACAAAAGATTATAATGAATTGTATAGAAACTATAAAAATATGTGTGAATTATTTGGAAATCCACCTCATTTTGAATATGTAGATTTTGCACTTAATCATCCAATCTTCTGTTTTGATCTATCAGCTCACCAAGAAGATCTTTTCAAAACAGGAGTCAACATAAATATTCATATTGAAAAAACACAAGGAGATTTAACAGGTTATTGTTTATTATTGGAAGAAGCAAAACATTTAATTAAAATAGCAGATAGAAGAATGATAAGAATTGAGTAAAAAATACAACCTTAAAAATGAAACCAGAAACTTTAGTTATGAAAATAATAGAAGCTATTGAAACAGATTCCCCAACTGTAATAACTTTCAACGGTAAAAAAATCAGCATAACTAAAAAACTTATTGATAAATACAAATATTGTAAAGTCAGAGACGATATAGATTTAGAAAGAATTGACGCGAACGCAAAAGAAGGTGGATTTTTACCTTTCCTTCTACCTTTAATATTTGGTGGTATTGCAGCGGCGGGTGCAGCTACTGGAGGAATATCTGCCGCAGTCAAAGCTGCCAATGCAAAGAAAGCAGCTGATGCTAAAGCCGCTGAAGAACGCAGACATAATTTAGCAATTGAAAAGGAAGCACGAGGTTCAGGGGTGATGTGATAGGCACAATAAAAGAATTTGGAAAAAGATTTGGGGAAGAAACCAAGAAAACTGTTAAACAAGTATTAAATAAATTAGTAGATAGTATTGACACAGAAGAAATCACAGTCAAACATAAGGGTAGTGGAATATTTTTATAAAATATACACACTGGAGAAGGAATATATCTTTCAAAGTATAAATATGGGCAATAATAAAAAATGGGCAAAAAATTTAATCATTCAGAATTATTTCCTAATAACCCAATGCTCATGTGTATATGCGGTAGTTCCGGTTCTGGGAAAACTCATCTCACTTTTAACATGTTGACAACACCAAACCTTTTAGATTTCGATTCTCTCTATATCTACACAACAACACCAGAGCAATCGCATTATCAATTTCTCAAAGCTTTAGAATATCTACCAAAGAAAGATGTTCAAGACCTATTTCAATATTACGAAGAAAACGAAGAAGAAGTGGAAATAAAAGATATCATAGATAACTACATCGAAGGAAAGAATCCAACGATTCTTACGAAAAATGTTAATGATCTAGACTTGTCTAATATTGATAGCAAACGAAAGAACTTAATATTGTTTGACGACTGCGTTGCGCAAAGAAATCAAGCTGTTCAACAAGAATTCTTCACGAAGGGAAGACATCACAACTGTCACTGCATATACCGATCCCAATCTTTTTACGGGATGGATTCTATGTTTATTAGAAAAAATGCAAATTGTTTTTTATTATTTGAATTAAACGATAAAGATTTATCTCAAATCATTCAGTCGATAAATCAGGGAATAGACAGAGATACATGCAAAAAAGTTTGTAAAGCTCAATGGAGAAACCCAGATGAACATGGATATGTATTTGTAAATACTAGAAAACCCGCAGGTGAAACAGTTATGATTGACATATGTTAATTTTATTTTTTTAAAAATGAGTAACGATTGGAATAATATTTTAAAAAGAAATAAAGAATATATCAAGGCTAAGAATAAAATAAAGACCCAAGTTGAAAATAACAGATTACAACAACTCGGATTAACGGAAAATCTACAAACTCTATTCCAACCCATATTAAAATCTCAAGAGGATATTAAAAAGAGACTCATCCCTCCTATAGAACCCATACCTCATCACCCAGAACCAAATCCATATGGTGGTATTATAATTAGGACATTAGATGATATTAATAGTCTTTTTTCAAACCCTAAAGCAGATTTACCAAAGAGTATTACACCAATCATTGATGATGAGGGGTTATTGTTTAATGGATTTAGAATTAAATTTAGGGCAAATTCCCCTATATTCAAAATCGATACAAAAGACTTAATATTTACATTAACGAAAGGATTAATAGATTTAATGAATGGCAGGTATATTGGCATTGCCGATTACAAGGATTTACTAGCATACTCAAAATTTCTACATGCAATAAGAAAATCGGGACCCGAAACAAGAAGATCGAAAGCAGTTGAAACATACTTAAATAAAGTTATTCCTGATGAAGAGGTATCAGATGATTATGCAGAAGATTATACACCAATCATACAAGAAATAGACGATTTCGATGATATGGTGGCATCTGGACAAGGTATAACGTTTTTATCCGACAACAACGAGGAACTACTTAATAGATTACGAATAATATTAGCGGCAATGAAGGAAGGATATCGATCACACAGACAATATAATGAAGTAAATTGTATATTAAAAAGACTCCTAGAAAAAGGTATCATAGATAAAAATGATTATAAAAGCGTGATTAAAAATGTCAAATAAAGAACAAGTATTCGTCATCACCTCAAATAAATCAGACATTAAATTGTCTCTAGATTATGAGTACGAACTCGATCGCAATCAAGAATATGAATTGGGATTAAAGTATTTCTCTGTTTACAATTCCATTAGAAATATCAACGAAAAAAATAACCAAATAAAAATATCAACAGATAATGGAGTTACGTTCAAAACCATACGTTTACTACCAGGAAGCTACGAATACATAGCCATTAACGAATACCTATCTGAATATGGAGGAAGTGTCAATGGTAAAAACAATATTGAATTCGAAGGTAATTTGAATCTGAACAAAATAAAATTGATATTAAAAAATAATAGTCAAGTTGATTTCAACGTAGAAAATTCATTGAATGCGTTACTAGGATTTGATAAACGAGTATACACCCAATCAACTTTAGCACCGCATAAAGCTAATATCGAGCATGATATCGATGTCAAAAATATACATTGCAATTTGATAAACGGTGGATTTTTCAATAAATACAAACGTCAGATTATTTAGTCTTCCAACATTCACTGTACCGATAGGATATAGAATTATAGAGAAACCATTTCAAACGAAGTATTTACCACTTAATTCTTTATGATTAAAGATATTAATCTAGAAATCAAAGATGGTAAAAATAGGTTTATAGATTTTGGTAACGAGGAAATTGTTATTCAACTTCATTTAAAACAAAAAAATTAACACTCTTCATTCTCTTCTTGAATAATTAGATAATCGTAATCATCAAATTGGTAGTTTTCATCCATGTTCAATTCTTTTCCGTCGTTGTAACGATACATGATTCCTTCACTGTTTGGTGCTTTTCTCTTAACGAGATTTAGATAACTTCTAAAAACTTTTTTTTGTTTATCATCATCCTTTGGAATACTACTCCATTGGTGAAACTTTTTACCCATGGTTTCTTAAATTCATTCGTTACATCGTGACCATTAGCTAATCGAAAATAATCGTCTACGGTTATCTTATCTTTAGAGTAACCCTTAAACGTTTTAATTTCTTTTAGAATACCGTCGGAAGTTAGAATGATATTGTATTTAATTTTTGGCGCTAAATATAAACCAAATATAATTCCACCATCACCGTAATCATTATTTCCTTTACAATAATCATTTTCGGACACCAACCCAGCTTCATTTAATTTATCCCAATTGCTAGATGAAATGTATAAACTATCAGTATCTGTATAGTATATTTCAGACTTATAAAATCCATCTATCACGCGAATAAAATTATTCATTATTTTTTTACTGTGAGATAAAACGAATGATCCCAAATGACTAGGTGTTAGTCGTGTAGATTTAGGTGTACAGTCAAATTCTTCTCAAATTTATCTCAACTATATATTGACTATCATTTACTTTTTCATAGTTTATAACGTGTGAATCGAAGTTGGCTTTTAAAGTCGCTTCACTCCATAAATGTCTCGATGTAGTTATATCCTTCTGAATAGATTTACCATACAATGAATTGCCTAATAATTTCATGCAATTACTACCTACGATATTACCTTCTCGTTTATATTTATTTCTTAGATCTCTCAAAATTAAAATATAATCTCTATAGGGTGGAGTTTTAAAATTTTCTTCGTAAACTATACCATCTAATATTTT
>NW_008707225.1:303687-305548 GCF_000327385.1 Lottia gigantea | reverse complement strand
CTCAACTATATATTGACTATCATTTACTTTTTCATAGTTTATAACGTGTGAATCGAAGTTGGCTTTTAAAGTCGCTTCACTCCATAAATGTCTCGATGTAGTTATATCCTTCTGAATAGATTTACCATACAATGAATTGCCTAATAATTTCATGCAATTACTACCTACGATATTACCTTCTCGTTTATATTTATTTCTTAGATCTCTCAAAATTAAAATATAATCTCTATAGGGTGGAGTTTTAAAATTTTCTTCGTAAACTATACCATCTAATATTTTAATAATTCGTCCACCGGCTTTCACTATTTCTTGAATATCGACCGATGTTAAAACGTCGTGACAGAAACCATTTCTGAACCTGATTTTAGTGCCAGTTTCCTTTTTACCTATTCTATTCGTGAAAGTGATTTTATCTTTAGCTGGTATGGGTTGGAAGAACATGTAGGTAGGATATCCCAACCAGATTTTTAAAATAGCAGTTCTAGGTCTGAATTTCTGCTCATTAAAGAGCTTAACAAATTCTTTATTTTCTTCTTGTCGAAATGGTCTACCACTTTCCGCTCTCGGATATTCGCTATCTAAATCCGACATGGCGGAAGCGTACAAACCGTTAGCGCCAAATGCCATTAGTTTAGAATAGTCCAGCTCTTTGAGTTTAGCGTGAACTTCCGTTTTATCTTTTGGGTTAGCACTATATTCTTTAAATAAATCAATTATATTATCACTTGGTGTTTCTGTGTATTCCTTTAATATATTACAAATTTCATCCATTTTGTTCGTTTCAAATGATGTTCGATTTGCCGAAACTCTTCCTCCTTTAATACTTTGTCTGATAATATATCTTATAAAAGGGTGAGTATGTGAGTAAACTTTTTCTACGTTTTCTTTTTCGGTGTGTTTCGGAACCATTCTAATACTTTCATACCATTCTTCTTCAACCATTTCTTTATGGTAATGATATAAATAATACCAACCCTTTAAAGATAAAGAAGGAGCCGTTAGATTATTGGAAATATTCTGAAATACAACTTCTTTCATTGCTTGATTGTATTTTATCAAACAAGCTCCAAGACATAACGTATCTCTTTTAGCGTAAGGTTCCCATTCGTGTCTTAAAGGTTCCCAATTATCTTTGGTGTATTTTGCAATGTCTACATCCTCGATCTTCCTCAAATTCATTGGTAGATTAGATGAATTACCCCATGCCGCTAAACTAGGTGATTGATGTTGATAGGAACATATGAAATTAATATTTTGCAAATAATTAGATTTCGGGGAAGGGAGGGTTTGATTCTCCCAAATGTACAGGCCTAGGGTGGAGCAGACACTTTATTTAGAAATTAGGATTAAGGGTCTTGATATTGGGTTTTCTTCTGTTCTTATTCTGATCTGAAATTAGAAAAAAATAACTCGCCCGATGGGCGAGAAGTATAGTATCTGTTATGTACTGATTGTTTTTAGTTTACTATGAACAATATTATCATTTAAGTTCTTATTTTTTGAATATGCAACTATCATTTTCTGCTTATAGACATGGGGGAATTTCTCTTGAAGGCTCTTATAGTGGAACTATCTTGCTTGCTCGATTGCTGGTTGTATTAAACGGGACAACAAAGGGTGCTATGCCTACATTATGATGAATATTTAGTCCTATAGGTCTTGCTGTATTCAATGTCTCAATCCAATGGGCCTCCCTAGATTGACGGAATTTGGTAGTTTCATCTTCGGGCAAGTCAATTTCTATACGCTCAATTGGGATTAGGGTGAGATCGTCTATTGAATGGTCGTCGAGGTTGAAATGATTAGAAACCAGGCTTGTTCTTTCTTTAATTTGATGTCTGACCTATGAGCATAAAGCGAG
>NW_008707225.1:301184-303637 GCF_000327385.1 Lottia gigantea | reverse complement strand
TTGAATTTATTTGTTCCCGTAAATATTTCTTGTGAACGGTGTCATTATCGTTTTCCGGAGACTTTGAATTAGTTACTTTGAAATTGTTCATATCTAAATCACCTTGAAGAGTGTCACCGATTTGATCCACAAAGTAAGGTTTTGTTTTATTTATCCATGCTGTAGTGTTAGGTTTTTTAGTTCCTAAAGATAAAGAACCTAATCCAAACTTGTTCGCCATTTTTCTTGAGTTAAATTTATTACAATTTCTTCGAATTGTTTTCCTAAACTTAACTGATATAAAACCCAAAGTGAAAGCTGACCACAAAACTTTTGTCCCGGTAATTGAATTTGAAATGTTTGATTGGTTTATTAGTCAATTGGATTATCTCTTCAGTGGGTTCTAATCCATAAGAATCGAAGAAATATAAGTCATTTGAAGAGTCTTTGTACAAAGCAGAATGATGAACTCCTTTTTGATCGGAAGTATGTATATTTGTTATAGCGTAAAATTTACCTTTCTTATATTTCAGATCATTTATTTCATCTCTCATACAATAATAAAACGGTGATATATTTAACTCATTCACTCATCTCATAAGTTGAAAGTGGTTGTATCGCTTCCATATTTATCGAGAAAATCATTCATTTCTAAAAGTCGGTTTTTTGAAGTTCGTTTTGATAAAACCTGACTATGATTTGTTCTTTATCTTGATTGATTAATTCATATGTCGGAGGTGATGTGGTGTTTACTTTATCAACGATGAATATTTCGTTTGTCCAGTATCCAACGTAACCTTTTTCGAATTTGCTTTTATATTTGAAAATACGAACTCGATCTCCGACTTTAAATTTGGGTTTAATATCTAAATTCTTTATTTCATTTTCGTAGTTATGTTGCGCGTTAATTGACTTTATAATATTTGGATTACTCGAGGCTTGTGTTGGTGTAACACCTATAGATGAATGAATTTTGTTATTGTATTCATCTACAACCTCTGGTAATATTTTAAGCCATTTTTGAGATTTCAATTCCGTGAACTTTTTGAATAATTTATTTTTTAGAGTTCTATTATATCCCTCAATAACTACAGCTTTACCTTCATTATGCGTACTGTAAATTTCAAATCCCAGAGATTTCATATTTTTGTTATAAAATTCACTTCCTTTATCTACCACAGTTTTTCTGGATGTCGGTTAGATTGTTTCATAATCGTTTCAAATGCGTGTTTGACTGATAATCCCGTTTTGTTTTTCAAAGGAATAACCCAAGCATATCTCGTATACAAATCTATAACTTTTAAGCAATATTTAAATCCTCTTTCGACTGGCATTATGAATTAAATCGGCTGACCATATTTCATCTTTCTCAAACACTTTAACTTTTAAAAAGTTTTTAGTTTTTCTAAATTCTTTATGAATTTCATACGCTAATACCGTCGCCCGAATAATCGTGAATCTGTGTTGTTCGTGTTTTAGAATTAAACTCATCCTGTTTTTAAATGAGTTAATTTAACGAAGAAATTGTGTTTCCAAAAAAGAGTCATCTCCCTTTTTTCTAGAAGTTTCTAGACTAAAAATAACGAGGCTATTAAAAAATGTTATGTTATTTTTATATAAGGGTATTTTTAATATGCTTTTTTTTTTTGATGGAATGTAGGAAATTGATTGAAGTTGTTTTTGGTGAATGAAATGTAGGGAGTTTAGGGTGTAAGTATTTATAGGGAGTTTAGGTCTTTTTTTAGTGAAAGAATTTATGAAATGAGGGGTATTTTTTAGTGTAAGAATTTATGAAATGAGGGGTAATTTTTAGTGTAAGAATTTATGAAATGTAGGATGTTTAGGTGTAAGAATTTATGAAATGAATGGGGTTTAGGTCTTTTTTGGGAGCTTATATATTGGTCGCATTTTCCCCATGAAATGGAATGGGGAATTCCCATGCGACCAATATATAAGCTCATACACTACTGAGTTCGACTTTGTAACCAATTCATTTCGGTATGCATGGCTTCAACTTAAACTTATCTTTGCCAAGTTTAAGTACCTCTGTGTATGTACGGAAAACTAACGATAACTCAAAGAATTATAATTTAATTTCGAATATATTTGTTAATAGAAAAAGTGATTGATACATTTTTTTTGATCGGACACTTACGGACAGCAAGAATTTGTCATGTTTCTCACGTCCTTTTCCGTGGGGTCACTACTATAAATACGCATCAGGGCCATTACAAATCATAATTTGATTGATTATTCAAGATGTGAGATAATATGTCGTCGCCTCAGAATACCAAGATACCCAACTTACTGTATTTGAACAGGAATTCCTTATCGATGTAGTGGATGAATTTAAGGGTGTATTGGAGTCGAAACAAAATGATATTCGGTCGATACAAAGGAAGGAAAAGGCGTGGAGAGAAATAGAGGCTAATTTTTGTTCCATGCCCACTTTCTTTAAACGAGATCACAAGCAG
>NW_008707225.1:243815-301134 GCF_000327385.1 Lottia gigantea | reverse complement strand
AATTAAAAATGAAGGCAAAAACATCTGTAGCGATGGAAAAAAAGGGAGAGATAGTATTCCAAGATGCTTATATTCTTATACTGACATAGTAATCTATGTTTATAGTATTCCAATATGATTATATTCTTATACTGACATAGTGAGCTATGTTTACAGTATTCCAAAATGATTATATTCTTATACTGACATAGTGATCTATGTTTACAGTATTCCAAAATGATTATATTCTTATACTGACATAGTGATCTATGTTTATAGTATTCCAATATGATTATATTCTTATACTGACAGTGATCTATGTTTATAGTATTTAAAGATGATTATATTCTTATACTGACATAGTGATCTATGTTTATAGTATTTAAAGATGATTATATTCTTATACTGACATAGTGATCTATGTTTACAGTATTTCAAGATGATTATATTTGTATATTGTCATAGTGATCTATGTCTATAGTATTTCAAGATGATTATATTTTTATACTGACATAGTGATCTATGTTTATAGTATTCCAATATGATTATATTCTTATACTGACATAGTGATCTATGTTTATAGTATTCCAATATGATTATATTCTTATACTGACATAGTGAGCTATGTTTATAGTATTCCAATATGATTATATTCTTATACTGACATAGTAATCTATGTTTATAGTATTTCAAGATGATTATATTCTTATACTGACATAGTGATCTATGTTTATAGTATTTCAAGATGATTATATTCTTATACTGACATAGTGAGCTATGTTTATAGTATTTCAATATGATTATAATCTTATACTGACATAGTGATCTATGTTTATAGTATTCCAATATGATTATATTCTTATACTGACAGTGATCTATGTTTACAGTATTCCAATATGATTATATTCTTATACTGACATAATGATCTATGTTTATAGTATTTCAAGATGATTATATTCTTATACTGACAGTGATCTATGTTTACAGTATTCCAATATGATTATATTCTTATACTGACATAGTGAGCTATGTTTATAGTATTTCAATATGATTATATTCTTATACTGACAGTGATCTATGTTTACAGTATTCCAAAATGATTATATTCTTATACTGACATAGTGAGCTATGTTTATAGTATTCCAATATGATTATATTCTTATACTGACATAGTGAGCTATGTTTATAGTATTCCAATATGATTATATTCTTATACTGACATAGTGAGCTATGTTTTTAGTATTTCAAGATGATTATATTCTTATACTGGCATAGTAATCTATGTTTATAGTATTTCAAGATGATTATATTCTTATATTGACATAGTGAGCTATGTTTATAGTATTCCAATATGATTATATTCTTATACTGACATAGTGATCTATGTTTATAGTATTTCAAGATGATTATATTTTTATATTGTCATAGTGATCTATGTCTATAGTATTTCAAGATGATTATATTCTTATACTGACATAGTGATCTATGTTTATAGTATTCCCAAGATGATTATATTCTTATACTGACATAGTGATCTATGTTTATAGTATTTCAAGATGATTATATTCTTATACTGACATAGTGATCTATGTTTATATTATTCCAATATGATTATATTCTTATACTGACATAGTGATCTATGTTTATAGTATTTCAAGATGATTATAATCTTATACTGACGTAGTGATCTATGTTTATAGTATTCCAAGATGATTATATTCTTATACTGACATAGTGATCTATGTTTATAGTATTCCAATATGATTATATTCTTATACTGACATAGTGATCTATGTTTATAGTATTTCAAGATGATTATATTTTTATATTGTCATAGCGATCTATGTCTATAGTATTTCAAGATGATTATATTCTTATACTGACATAGTGATCTATGTTTATAGTATTCCAAGATGGTTATATTAATTTAAAATATGTCTTATTTTGACGTACCTACTGAAAATGATTCATGAATTTTGCAATGGTCCATATAGGCCATTAATATAAGCTTCTCTTCTCAATTATACAGAGCATCTGTTTCTCAACCAAATTGACATTAAAAATGGAACAATCCGCACCACATACAATCTAATTAAATTTAGATAACAAAAACTAATAACGAAACGAATTGTAATCTAATTTTAATTACATTGCAGCACATATAACTAAGACTACCCATGCACATTCAAATATCACAAGATACACTCTTTTTTGGAGATATTTTATTAGTGGGTAAAATCTATTTCCAACAACTGGACAATGAAAAAAAGGGATGAAATACAATAACAAAAAATATAACAATGAAAAAAAAAATTGCCAAAGAAACTTTTTATCACCAGCAACAAGCTTATAAATATAATCTTTAATTCACAATAAAACATGGTTTTCAACACAATGTCTACCTTAATTTTTGCTCCACAATTATTTCGTAACAGCATCGTTCTTCACTATGGTCACAGCAAAATAAAAAAATAGGGTAGAAAAAAGCAGAAAATAGGGTTAACAACTTAAAACTAAAGAGAATTCAGCACATTAAGATGATCAGTTTTTCTATAAAAAGTGCACAACTAACATAGTTTTGGTCTCTTTTTTTTTAATTTCCCCTGTTCTGATGTTATAAATAAAATCTCTTAAAAAACTTTGTATAAAAATAACTTTTGAGTACACAAATCTCAAAATGTTGACCTTATTTTGACAGTTTATATTTTTATACAAGTGAGGTGTGTGATAACTAGTGATAAAAACTTTGTAGACAACAATAACTAAATGCATCACCGATTGTGTTTCAAATGGAAGGGGTTTTGGTATAATTATAAATATATATATATATTTTTTTCATAATTCATCTTTGGAAGCTAGGCACCCTGGCTTATCGTTGATGATTATCTTTTTATAATTCAGATCTACCTAAATTGATGATATGTTTCCTCAAATTCTGAAAAGACAAGAAATATTTAAAAAAAAAAAAAATTCAATATTTCTCAAACAAATTCACTGGTTTACTGGTATCTAAGCAAAGTTGGTTGGAAAATAGAATACAGTATACTCTGCGTAATCCGATGTGTAAAACCATGTCAGAGTACTCAAAGTTTTGAGATATTTTAACATGTGCTACATGTTATTATATATAGCTCAGTGACCCAGTTGTATACGTTACTATTATTTAAATTAAATGATCATATTTTTTTTAATTCATTTTGTCTGCAAACATTTTAAAAATTCTTTACTGTTTAAAATGCAATTTATTGTTGTTCGACCACAATAACATAATGATATGTTATCTCCCCTTACAAGAATGCAGCATTTCTGACTAAAAATTGCCTTTTTTTTGTTTAAGATAAAAATTAAGTTAGTCCAGTAGCAGTAGTATTACTGGACTAACTTGATTTACCAAATGTTCACCTGACTGTATTCAAAACTGGCCATTTTTCATAAATAAGGATATTTAGCAACTCTTCCTTTCCTTTAAAACTAAGCGATATAAGCAAAGTAAAGAGATTTATAAGGCAACGGTGAAGCAAAATGTGAATCAGTCGGCAATTTTTAGTTAGAAATGCAGCCATCATGTAATGGGAGATAACATATATTATTATGTTATTGTTGTTATTGTAGTAGGCTGGTTATGAATTCTCTTGGGGGAACTGCGTCATTTCCTGTTAACTCTTTCTGGAATTACAGGAACCACAGGCATTTGAAGAAGAATTGGAATGTTCCAAATAGAAGTCAAAAGGCCAGAAAACCTCATTACAATCCCTTTAATCTGAAAATACATATAAGGCCTCCACAATACAATTTTTAAGGGACTCTTGTAGCTCTACTTACATGCATTTTGATTTGAAGCACTTTCACCTGAAGAACTGCCTGTACTAGAAGACTGTGCTGAATCTTTACTAGAAGATTTACGTGGTCTGGGATTACGTATAGAAACAACACTAGGTATAACTGGTCTATATTAAAAAATAAATAATGAATAACCAATATATCATCATGAAGGCTCAATTTGTCAATACTATATTGTCAATAATGGATTATATTTCAAAGCTGAGTTATTGCTCTTGACCTGCATTAACAAAAATTCCAAAGCTTCAAATTGTGAATAATTGCATATATTCAATAATTACACATAAATGTTGAAATATGGCCACTTTGTAATCATAAACAAAAAAGGATAGTTAAATTAAAAGCCTTTTAACTTACCTAGTCTTTGGCACTTGAGATTGTGTAGATTGAGGTTTTGTTGTAGTAAATTGTAATGGTGGTAATTGTGGGCGAACAGGTGATGGACCTACCATACCTATAATATACAAAGTTGGAATATCATTCATAATTCATAACGTGTAAATGTTCTACTATGTCAGTGGTTCTAACAATAGCAAAAAATATCATTGTGCTTATCTTCAATTGTACACAAATCAGATGTCAGATTTTCTTTCTAAAAAGTAATATTTGCCAATTGAGCTTTATCAACTAATATATGCTTCTACAACATTCTTTCAAGTTTATCTTAGCTTAATTCCAAGCTTTATCCAAACATGGGTGCACCTTGTGAATTTGGGGAGGCAATGTAGTAGATTGTAACAATGGGTAACCAGGACTTTTAATAAACATGGCAATGGAAACACAGTGTATCATTTTCACTTGACAAGCAATAAAGATTTATAGAAGAATGAGAAACTATACCTGGATTTGCACATGGTATATGTTGAAATACTTGTGGTGGTGGAGCTGATATACCAGCATTAGGTATCAGAGTCATATTCCCATCCTTATCCACACTAGTTTTCTGTACACAGCCTGTCATTTGATAACCTTTAGCTGATAAAGTCTGTCCGATATTATTTGGTGCGATAGTACTGGGCTGCATATTAATGGAAATACCGGGGCGTAGAACTGAGATGCCTTGTGGCGGTGTTTGAGATTGAATTCCTTGGAATTGTACAACTTGATTCACTGGGCGTGGTTGATGGGAGAATTGAAGCGGTGGATAAGGTTGATACGAAGTGTAAGTTGTACCTGGTGTAGGAGTTGCACCTGGTTGCCCATAAGGAAAAGTCTGTCCAACATTAATAGCTAAATTAGAGTTGGGTATACTAGCACTAGGTTGACTAGGGGGTGTGGCAGCTCGTAAAGAGTTCTGTCCAGTATAAGAGAAAGCCATCTGTGGGCTAGCAGTTTGTGGTATACTATAATACACCGGAGAATGTTGTCCGTAGGTTTGTTGACTATGGGGTGTATATTGTATAGAATATGTTGACATATTATCAGTATGTGACACTGGGTAAACAGATGTTGGTTGATAAGTTGCTGGAGCCATCTCTGGTGTTTGTGGAGTTCCCTGATGCACAATGTTTTGATAAGTTGGATAACTTGGCACATATTGTTGTGGATATTGACCCACTAGTGGTGCTGGACTCGCATGATTATGACATTCACCTTGTCCGTATGCCATAGGGTACACATATCTCACAGGCTGCTGACCTCCTAACACAGGAGATGGATAGTATGGACTCTACAAACAAACATAATAGTTTATACCAAACTACAATGAACCATTGTGGACAATTTCAAAATCAGAACATTAAAGTGACACTTCCAATGTTTACAGGTTAAATTACTTAAATTAATAGATCACAAATCAATACAAATATTTTGGTAAACAAGTACACCTCATCGGGAGACAACAATCTTTTAAAACCAATTCATGAAAATGAACAACTTTGCACATTTTTGTCTGTGGGATAATCACTGCTTCAATCATGACTTTAACAAAAAATTGATCAAAACTTTACTTACAGCTACATTTTGTGGTGGAGGGTGGGATTGTTGTATGGTTGGTTGAGGGGTGTGCTGTATCTGAGGCTGATGTTGGGGTAATGGTGGAGGATATGGTTGTTGACTACCCATAATAATGGTTGCTGGAAGGGTAGGTTGAGGTGTACCCAATGGTGTAACCTCCACACTGTCTCCTCCTGGTATATGAGGCGTTATTGTGAGAGGATTAAATTTTTGACAAACTTCACCAATGCTTTCCTGAAATACACAAAAATTATCTTGTTTTCATTGAATGCTAAAGCTTTGTGGATGCAGTAAAATTACTCTGGGAGGTGGTTTCAATATCAAAAGAAAAGTAGGACGTAAAACTCCATTGATTTCATTTTTTGTTTCTGTGGGTCACTCCATTCCTCATCTATCATTTGATATCAATTAGACACGTTCTTGCTAAATTTGATCATGGAAATTGTAAAAAGTATCCTGACAATAAACTCAATAAATCATAATAAACATTTCAGGGTATCCTTAACATGTGGTTCTCTGAAAACACAGCACTTGATGGTTGCATTTTCTTCTTTTGACACAGAAATCATCCTGCATACAAACTAGACTGGCATTTTGTGATGAAAAAGGTAAAGAGGGCTGTCTCTAGACCCTAAATAGCTATATTAAAAATAAAAGGCCAATAAAATAAACTGAAAGAAAGTTTGGTCTAATTTTAGTTAGACTGTATAGACTATATCATAATAAATAGGTCAAAAAGCCAACAAACCACTGAAGTCTGTCTAACTACTTGTGCATATGGGACAGCTGTTGGTTGACTGTGAACATGATGTGCTGCTGTTTGATGTTGAGTTGCCCCTAGCAACCATGGGGGTGGGGGTTGTTTAGGATCATACTGATAATACGATCCATCTGGATTTCTGTAAGGTGACACTACAAAACATACATGATTAGATTAAAGTAAATCTATTCTAATATTAATCATTTTGAAGATATAAATATTTTGAATCTTGTAATGTTGAAGACATAAATATATTGAAAATATTATAATGTTCAAGATATTAATATTTTAAAATATCACAATGTTTAAGATATTAATATTTTAAAATATCACAATGTTTAAGATATTAATATTTTAAATTATTCCAAAGTTCAAGATATCAATATTTTAAAATATCACAATGTTTAAGATATTAATATTTTAAATTATTCTGAAGTTCAAGATATTAATATTTCAAAATATCACAATGTTTAAAATATTAATACATTAAATATATTCCTAAGTTTAAGATATTAATATTTTAAGATATCACAATGTTTAAGATATTAATATGTTAAAAATATCATAATGTTTAAGATATTAATATTTTAAATTATTCCAAAGTTCAAGATATCAATATTTTAAAATATCACAATGTTTAAGATATTAATATCTTAAATCATTCCGAAGTTCAAGATATTAATATTTCAAGATATCACAATGGTTAAGATATTAATTTATTTAATATATTCCTCTGTTCAAGATATTAATATTTTAAGATATCACAATGTTTAAGATATTAATATATTAAATATATTCCCAAGTTCAAGATATTCATATTTTAAAATATCACAATGTTTAAGATATTAATATTTTAAATTATTCCAAAGTTCAAGATATCAATATTTTAAAATATCACAATGTTTAAGATATTAATATTTTAAATTATTCCAAAGTTCAAGATATTAATATTTTAAAATATCACAATGTTTAAGATATTAATATTTTAAATTATTCCAAAGTTCAAGATATCAATATTTTAAAATATCACAATGTTTAAGATATTAATATATTAAATATATTATGTTCAAGATAATAAATATTATCAAAAATATTATCATGTTTAAGATATCAATATGTTCAAAGTATTCCTATGTTCAAGATATTAAATATATGAAATATCATAATGTTTATGCATAAAATTCAACAAATTTTTGTCAAAAATAACCTTAAAAGTGTGTAACAAACATTGATTGTATTTGCTCTAGTCCAACTGAATTTTGTAGGAGTGAAGATTTAAATAGTAATATAATACTTACTAGTATGGGGATCGATCATAACACTACCAGGTGGTATTGACCGTACATCAGGTGGAGCTATGATTAATGGTAATGATGGACCTGATAAAAAAAAAATATTGTTGATAACATTTATATTGGTATGATTGAATATTTTCCTTTTGAATCACCATTTTAAGAGACTAGATTTTAAGAATATTACAACTTCATCGTATACCTTGACTGCAATAGCCACTTTACTCGTATCACGTAGCAATTTGGTTTGGTTGTAGGCAGAGAATACAGCTAATCAGAGCCCAATATGCTGTATTTCCTGGTACACAATCCAATCTTGATTGCTATATTCTTGAGACAAGAATAATGGCTATTATTCAAGGTATAAGACAAAGTCAGCCTGACATGGTCAAGATGAAACTTACCTGACTGTACAGGCAACTGCATCGGACCGGCCGAACAAGTGGGTGATGTATCTCCATAATATGAAGGTGGGGTAGGTACTGCATTTGGTGGTCGTAGGACAGAACTATCAAAACTACCACCATGTGAAGTTAAAGATTCTGCTAAGATAAATGAACATTTTGTCACTTTTAAAATCGGATTTGAGGTTCTTTGGGTTTTTTTTTTTTGCATATCTTAACTTAATTGGAACTGGAGCATGTTTGAAATTTTTTTGATGAATCATTTCCTATTAAATATTATGAAAAAGATTTTAGGGAAAGAGAGGTAAATTGTCTATCTTGTGAACACAGACTGGTATCTGTCTTTAAAAGGGCAAAGAATAACCAAAACTTCAGGGTGGACAGTATTCTAATCTTGTTAAAATACACGATAATTATGCTCAATACTTAGAATTAACACTGAAGTGCCTCACTTAACTCTGCTTAAAATTGAATACTGTAAACATTCCAAAAGACAATGAAATGAAAGAATTACCTGATTTGACTGTATGTCGTCCACTGTAACTGTTAGCTTTAGGTAATAATCTACCTCTGATGGGAGCACTAGTATCAGTATTATATCCACTGGAATCAGTACTACTCCATGGTTGGGTGGTTAAATCATCTTTACTACTTAATAAACTACATTTACTAGATCTGGTCAGTAACATAAACAATAATAACACAATATCAATTTGAGGGTAATATCTAACACTTACCAATAGTCAACATTTTTTATTTACTTGAGAAAGTCTATTGCACCCTACTCATTTTGTCATTCTAAATTTTGATGTCTGTGAATTCAAGTAAATTAATCATATGTAATAAAGTACATTCTTTGCCTTAAAATATCAGCTATCTTTATCATTTTCAGACTAAAAATTCAACAGTCCTTTTTCAATCCAACAAAAACTTGTGAAAATAACTGCAAGAGCGAAAATTTATCAGAATGTGACATTTTTACGTTTTTAAGTGCAAGAAAACCTCACATTAAATGTTAATACTGATTGTGCTACAGATAACTGAAATCAAGCTCTATCAGCTGGTAAAGCTAATATTTACAGTTATTTTCTTGTAAGTCCTAAATTAAGACAATTACAGAGTGAAATCTGACATATATATTGTAAATTTTGCCAATAAACTCATCAAATTTATAACTGAGAATTTAAAAAAATAGTAAAAAATAAAACAACAGTTACCATTGTTTATTTACTGTTATATATATGATAAACAACATTCATCTTTAGTTCCGTTCTTTGGGTCTAACGACAGCCCTCTTGAACATTCATCAGACTAACCTTTTGACCTAACTTGATGTCTTCTTTAACCAATCAAATTTCTACCTTACAAAGTGCTGGCATTTTGCGGCACGGTGTTTATCAGGTTAGGTCAAGATGGCCTTAACTAATGTGGCTATATTTAAAATAAGCGCTGAAGCGAAAGTTTGGTCTAAATGTAATTAGACTGTTCATTTCATAAATGCTGATTATTTTGTGCTCACCTTAATGCTATAGTATGTTGTTGTTGCTGTTGTTGGAGTTCATCCTATAAAAGGTCAAAACATAGATCAAATTACCAAAACTTTATTTGATTTCAATAATATTATGATAACTTTCACCTATATAACGCCTTTCCTTTTCCGGACTGATTAGTAGCATTTTAAGACCGATTAGTTCAACAAAGATACAATCTTTGTAGAAAGAAGAACAACAGATAGAAACTTATAGTACTAATTATTGACCCAGGACCACTTAATTTAGTAACATATCAGTTTATCCAATATACTGCCTGTTTCCACCAATCCTTGAAAATCCACTTGCTCATAGAGTCTGCCAGTCACATGCAAATGGTTAATCATATCATTCTCTGTCTAACATTTGTATGAACTGTGTTTTTCTTTATGGGTAATCTTATGATTTATAGCCATGTGTTTATCAAGGGATATGAAATAGTGATATCAGGTGATGACAGGTTTTAGACACAGTTTAAAAGGTATGAGAATTCTTACTTCTCCATTAAATATTCTAGCTTTGTGTTCATCATAGCTCCTTTGTCTTTCTTCTAATGATTTAGCTCTAGTATCACCTAAATTAGGTTTTCTCAATCCTTTACTCTGAAATTAAACACATATTAGGATCAGTGCTTGGCATATATTGAATATACACTTTAAAACATTAAAAGAAACAAAATCCAGTTTAAGCTCCAGTATAACAGAGTATAATTAGCCAGGGCTTTGAACAAGCACTGATTGTAACACATTTTGTCTAGGCTTATTGTTCCATATGAAAGAGTTAATCCCTATAAGGTATCATCTGAACCTATGCTGAGTTCGTCAACAAGTGTTTACATTATTACTGAGGCATCAAATTACAGAATGTTAGGTCTACAATAATAAATACAGAATTACTGCTTAGATTCTAATGTGATTCAATATATAAGAAATTGTTGGACCTTAAGCTTAAGACTGAAAGAAGTAATTCATAACAACAAGTTTATGAAGCAATGTTTAAGACATACAATACAATAAGCTAAAGCAAACCTCTTTTTCATCCATACTAGGTGCTTTTCTTGGTAAAATTTGACGTTTGGGCTGAGATTCACCACCTTTAGTTATATAATCTTCAAAAACTAAATCAGGTCTGTAACCAAATAAAGATTATGGTAATTTTAAGAAATAAAGAGATACAATTATTCAAATGTTAGCCTTTATAGATTAATTTCAGCTACCTATATCACTCTTCAAATATTACCAGATAATATTAGATTGTCACTTCCATAACACTAACAAGACATACACAACATTTTAATCATGAAAAGCTCATGTATAGCTCCACTACAACACATTGGTACTTCTGCATGCTCAATCTCACTTGATGCCACTGACTGACTGAGAATCTCAACTTGACATCTATTTGAGAGCTTATATAGTTACTAACATGAATGATACACTTATTGCAGTACTTACACTCGTGTTTTCTTGGTTTTACTAACAATAACAGATTTACCACGTTGGTCAACATTGTGATCTAAACCGAAAAAAGCAGCTATACGATGTACTACCATTCTATCATATGAAGACATTTCTGGAAGTTGTAAGTACTGATGACTGTAATATAAACAATACTAAATAATCAACATAGGTAAGAGAAACTTTTTCTTTCTGTATTCTCTTATAGGTATACTACCTCTTAGGATGACCAAACAATTTAAACTTTCAAATCAATGGACTTACCTGGTGTCAAGACTATATGACAAAATCCCTCTATAATCCAACAAATCCATAACAAGTAATTTTGAAACATGCTTAGAAACATCTTATATCTAATAGAGATTCTATTTTTTTAATCATTGCACCTTGTAAGTCCATTGATGAAAATATACTCTTAATGACCAACTTTGAGACTTGCAAATTTTATGTCCATAATAAGAGGTAGTGTCTTATTATTAAGTATTTAATCAATTTTCCTTCCAGGTAAGATAGTAGTTTAAAATTTCTGTAAAGGGAGATAAATCAACACAGAGTATCATATTATACCAAACTCTACCGTAACACTATTTTCATACATTACTTACTTAGGTTCTCTGATAAATTTTTTGAAGTCTTTTTCTAACTGCAGTAACATTTTCTTATCTTTAACAGATTTGTTTAAAGTTTTTCTTATAAATTCCACTAAATCTATACCAGTTGAATCTTTATAATTGGAATCTATACTAGAATCTGAAATAGATTTTGCAAGATAGAATTTACTACTTACGAATTTTAAAACAAAACCTAAAAAAAAACATGTTGTTACTCAGAGTTTCATGCTACCGGATCTTCAGACAACTGACCTATATAAATCAGCCTGTGTCTCTATTGAAGTTGGACAAGAAGAACTTATTCTCATGTCTAGACTTCCAGACAAATTGGGGGCATTAATGATGGAAAGCTTTACTACTTAAACAAATACTTTGAATCCAATTCTTGATAACAAAATGATAGCAAAACCCAAAGAGGCTGTCATGTTGCTTTTCTTAGGAAACTAGGAAACCTTGCATTCAAACCAATGGTTCACAAAATTGATTCAATTTTTAGAATGCTAATAACATAAATTTGCAATCGTAAAAGTTTTTGATTACTTCTGAAAACAATAAATTTTAGGTGAAACAAAAATTCAAGCGACAAAAATCTAAACATGGCCCCACAATTTTTGAATATCATTTTCATTATAATGTTTGAGGCTGAAGAGAGGATATCTATTGTTAACTTCACCTCGAGATAGACATGGTGATGTACTGGTATCTGAGCCTTGAGAACCTTGTTTCTCTAGTTTATTTGGTAATAGTAATGTATCATAGCCAGTAGGAGATTCATAAACATAACTTTCATCAATAACATCAGCAGGTGGTGGTGAAGCATCATCTCGTAAAGCTTCTCCCCTAGTCAGCTTCTACAAAGTATCAATACAAGTATTTATCTCTGAAATAAGTCTTTGCTCAAAAACATAAACCCACAGCAAACAATTATATGTGGAAGTTGTGACTAATTTTGATGATGTCTTAGCTACAGTATTTTGGCAAATCATCCAAACTGTGAGCTTTGAAAATGCAGTTGGATTTAAAAAAGCATAAAGCAAAGTAATGTTGATCTCATATCTCATTTGAAATTTGCACATTTTATGTTATCTATTTTAAACAGAACTAGTGCTAATTTAAACTGAGACGAGCTCTTCAGCTAGCTACATAATAATGTTTACTTTAGTTCTTGAGAACTCAAAGTTCCATGTTAGTTCTTGAGAACTTCTCATACAAGCTTAGCCTACTGTATTCATACTTCAGCGATTCAAATAATTTTACTGAAGCTTCCTTATAGTAATGATAGTCTTATAAAAGCTTGGTATGATATAATTATCATTAGAAAATATTATCAATTGATCTACATTTCAAGTTAAAAGATACAAAATATCTAGATCAAAATGTTTAACAGTTTGGATTACTTCTTTTCATATCATAATATAAATAATGATTGTAATAAAATTTATATCAAGACAAGGTGTGTTCACTTTTCAAGGGTACAAGTGACAACAATAAAAATAGACTATTTGGTTGTAACTTCACAGTAACAAATAATGAGACAAGGCCACAGCCCAGAGCTAAACTCTGTGTAACTAACTTATCATATCATTGCTAAAACATTGCCTATTATCATAGACTGTTTATTCAAACAATAAGAACAAATATTGTAGATGACTTACTAAACAAATCATCAGACAATACAATATTTAGAATACTAATATCTAGTCCTTGTTGTACAGTCTTCAACTATATAACTATTACAGTTTAAATTATATGGACATGATAATAGTGGTTGTACTTGACCCTTCTTCAACAGAGGTAGAACATGCATAACACCATCACTTTCTATTTTTCTCAATTTTATTTTATCTAAGTCTTTCAGGTGGGGCTTGGATACCAAGGTATGATAAACACGAAAAAATATCAACCGTAGAACTTAAATTATATCTTAATTGAGTCAAACAATACAAAAAGGAGATTCCTTTGCATTTTAATGAAAAAGGTAATGCTCATTGACTCATGCTCAGGTACAAACAAATATGACAATAAATGTATATACTAAATACCACTAAGATTTCAGCATTAGGTAACTTTTGAGAAATTTTTATATATTTTTCAAAATATCCTTAATAACACAAAAAATGTTAAATCACACCATTTATCAGACTTAATAATATTTCTCTGGATTTCTTTTTATAAAGAATTCAAACAAATTAATATAGACTATTAGGGATTGTAATTGTATGTTTTAAAAAAAAATCACAGATTTCCTCATACTAAGAAAATTTCGTAACTAATAAATCAGAATATTGCCACATAAACACCCACTATTTTCTTATTGTACTAAAATTATTTTAGTTTTATATTCCTTTTTATGGACTTTTTAGTACTTATAGAAGAATTTTAGTATTTATTAATTTCAACAACGGATTGAACTTACAGTACCTAATCAAAGTTTCATGTACAATTTCCCTAAGATTTTATTACTCTTATCTGTTCTCATTTTCCTCTATTAAAATAGAAGTTTATTTCATTTATCCAACGTGAATTATCACTTCTTAAGTCATAAACAATAAAAATATTGTCTGGTCCTAGTGTTAAAAACTTATACATTTTCTTGCTTTAACAAACTAATTAAATCGTGTCATTAAATCATTTAGTCATTTATTTTACAATCAATGACCCAATTTTTTTTTTTTATCTACCAGGTAGGGTGTACTTAAAATCAAAGAGGATTAAGGTCTTGCTTTCACTACTAGTGACATCAGTGTGTTAAAATATAGACCAGATTTCTATCTAGTTTCTAACTGACAAAGAAAAAGGCCATATCTTTTTTTTATATCTGTGACAATGAAGTTGAGTAAACAACATGCAACAAGTCCTAGTCGAAATTGACAAGTTAAAGATAGCTGGTAAGGTAATAACAACAAGATAATCAATAGTTTCTATTGAGCATGTCTTCTCTTAACACAAATTAACTTCTACCATTACCACAATTTACCCTGCATTTCAATACGCTATTCACCATCAAATACAACAGGCAACAATATCAAATATAGGTCTGTAGGTTGAATGAAAAAAAAATCAATAAAGTCTTTTTAGAGACAAATGATAAAAGACAATTTCTACTGTAATACATCATAGTATCATTTCCTATTCTAATTTAACATATTTCATACTGGTATATAGACTATACCTTACAATACAATGTATGTCACTAAGTATAATGGTATTAGATCATTTCTGATTGAATATTATTCATTTGTTTTATCTGTACAAAAAGTCTAATTTAAATTAGACCAAAATTTTGTTTTGATTTTTTTTTTTTTTTTTTTTAAATAAAACCACTTTAGTTAGAGTCTAAAAACCTGGCATATTAGACGTTCCCCAAAATAACCTTCTGACCTAACCCTGTTTAACCAATTGAATTTCTGCTCTCTCCAGCGCTGGCAACTTATGAGAGAGTGAAGGAAATTGATAGGTTAAAGCAGTTGTCATCAGATTATGTCAAAAAGTTACTTTGAAGAATGATTAAGACTCTCCAAAAAAGGCAAGTAAGGCATATTTTGACACCGTGAAAGCATTGAAAGCAAAAACGAAGTTATTTTTAAAAAGAAACCGTCTGCTTTTAGCACTAGCAAACAATTGTACTTGTAACTCGTGTAATCCAAAGGTAGTGACAAGTTTATCTCTACCTACACTGAATACAGAAAATATGGTTACAATTAAAATGAACACTTGAGATAAAGGAATGCATGTCTAGTAACCTTCTTCCTTTGTTTCAATTTTTATGCAGATATGCAGTGTGTAATGAAAATTTGTCAGTACCGGTATAGTGGCATTGACCTTCTGTTATTAAATTTCCAACTGTATCCTGTACAGTCTCTTGCACATTAGGGCCTTTGGATTGTCCCATCAGATTGACTTAACCCTTTTCTACAATCCCTTAAATTCATTATAGTTGGACTTACCAGTTTTAAACTGCCTTTCCTACTCTCAGGGTATTCAACTTTAACAACTGGTACAGAGTCTTCTGGAGAACCATTTTCAGGAGAATCACTAGCAGATTGAATACAGACAGGTATTGCTTCACCTGAAATTATAACAATTGGGTATTCTAAATATATGTAAATTGTTACAGTTTCTGCTATTGACTTTTTATTTCAACCCTATAAATAAACAATCATTGTAGATCCACATAGGAGATGCAGGTAGGCACATTAACCAATAGACCAATTAATTTAGAATCAATTGATGGAGTGTGGTTAGAAGGTGGTAGGAAGGTGGTAGGGAGGTGGTAGGTGAGTGCAATCTGCACAGCCCAGTTAAAGTGACAAAATTCAACTATTACTGAGTAACTTACTAGCTGTTATGGTAGCATCTGATACATCAGAGTTTGGACTAACATTAGGTTCACTGGGACTGGTATGGGATGATTCTTCTACTTCTTCTATCTCAGGTTGTTTTAATAGACTTGGTTTGCCCGCACGACGCATGGGCTCTGTCATTGTCATTTACAGGCCTGAAATAACAATAATTCTTCTAATTAAGCTTATTCCTTGAAAATTAGGTGTGCCACCTAACAAGTCCACAACTCATTTTAGTTTTTCAAATTCAGTTTAAAAGGACAGATGTGCCATTCTTTTTGACCAATCATACTTTAGCCTAAGAAGCAGGAATTTTATAGCTAAGCTAATCAGTAACAGTGTTCTCAACCCCCCATCGAAATTTGAGCTGTCAAATCCATGAGTTTCCAGAAATATCCCCATTAAAACGATGACTCGTCATTTTAAGATACTCTGTGACATATAGGAAAGACATAGAAATAGTGAGTAAAATTCCTAAGTATTTTTTAAAAAAATTATGCCATTTTCAAACATTTCTAGTACTTCTGAAGACTATTTATATATATACAAGACTAAAAATTTTATTAAATCTTATACTAAACCATTTTATAGAGCACACATTTGAACTTGACAGAACTTTGAGAGACATCCAACAGAAAAAAATATAAAATGATTCTTATATCAAATAATAGCGGATGTTATGTTGTACACCTGGTGTTGTTGAACACCTTTAATACACAGTGAATGTCTACTAGCCATTATATTGAAGTGTTGTACAAGGAAGAAAAACCATTCTTAACTAATAGCAAAACCCTTGAATCATATTTAAAACTTTAAAAGAAATGAATAAACTTATAAGCCAGGAAAATTTTCCATATTTTATTAGTCTCACTTTATTAAATTTGGATTTGTAGTCATAAAAAATTGGTAGCTATTCAAAATGTTCCACTTGACTTCAGATATAGTTTGACAATGTTCTTAGTTCCTAAAGGTTATAAAGACAACTCAAAGTTGCTGTACCACTTAAATTGAACCTGGGATTGATTCTGCCAAAAGTAGACTTCAAAATAAAATCAGATGTAAAAAATAGGTTATGAAAGATATAAAAAATATATCAATGGTGATCATCAGCTTACAGGAGTATTAATGAAAAGAGAAATTGACATATATGTACCAAAAGGCACATATCACATAAGGTTATATCTTTAGTTTTACATGCTTACAAGTTAGTAAGTACAGACATCATAGAGAAACATTGTTATACAAATTTTAAGGCAATATTAAATGAGTTTATTGACCACATAACATGTAACTGTAACTGCCAGCGTCTGTTAAGTTTTATCAGTATTTCAGAATTGATGTCTACAAGGTTGGTTTTAGAAAGAAAGTACTGTATTGATAGCTGTAATCACCTGTAACATACTAGTAGTTCAGTTACCAATAAGTCATACTAGATCACTAGTAACACAGTACTCTATCTACTTGTCATGCTAACCTACTTCTATAATCATCTCATTGGTCCAATAATCTAATACACTGAAGAAAGGATATGATGGGAATTTTCATTGATTATATATCATGTGTTAGTCTGAAAAACTGACTTGAACAAGACTAAAAAGATTATTGACTTTAGTAAATGAGGCCAGGCCAATTTTGACTAACAAGGGATAATATGGGATAGAATCATCCAAATATTTGTCTTACTAGTTGCTTCATAACAAATTTCAGCTATCAATATCACTTTTCACAATCAAAATCTGATGTCTGATTTTCATATAATTCAACCAATTCTTACTGCACAATGAATTTTGTTTTACAGTCCTAGAGCTAAAAACTTTTCTACTATTGTAAGAAATTGTCTTGAGATTCCAAACCACCAATAAAAGCAACGAACTGATGAATTAGCAAGCTTTAAAATGGATTTAAAATTTGAAGTCAAGAATTGAGTTAGATTCATCTATAAGCTAATTAAATTCTATTGCAAAACATTTCCTAATCATCAGATCATCTGTTATCTTTACAATCACTTAATTGAAATATTTGGCAAATAATTGCTTAAGTGAAAAGTGAGATTACAATTTAGGCCACACCTTCATAACCTGTTTGCATTTAAGCTTGTATTTAAATCATTAGCTTACCTATGAAATACATTTTTGTTAGCAAATAATAGCATAATTAAAAACATTTCATCCATGTGAAGTTTTTTAGTCCCTTTTAAATTTTATATAATATAATCTTATAAGGTTTTTATTATCAACTGAAATTGAAATATAAGACAAATTTTACCCTATTTTGTACAAAATCATCATAATATTTAAACAGAACTGTACAGACACATTTAGAGACAAATATATATGATAAAATACTGTTTGTTTCATAACAAGCTGCACAGACTATTTACCGTACTAATAACTATAGCTCAAAAACACCTGCAAGTCCCTAAAATTATATACAATATATCCAATTAACATCATATTTCCCTCTTCAGTGAACATTATTCAACCTCAAACCCAACAATCTTGAGCTAATATTTCATAATAAAATAACTTAGGGTGTGTCCAATATATTCCCTTTAACAAATTTTAAAAGCCTAGTTAGCTACACTATATAACAATGTAAAACATGTCTTGTGTAATAGCTACTGATTAATAAAAACTTCAGTATTAAATCATGCATTCTGATAAAAACAAACAACCTAATTGTATATTGAGGTCAACACATATAAGCAACCCTTGTTAAGACCTAAACAACTGACTATTAAACTAGGTGTGGCCTACATAAATAATGTACTATTTCACAGTGTAAATTATTCAGCTATTAAATTTACAATAGATTGACATCTCAGAATATCGGACAGTAGGCCAGTTCTTAACCTTCATGGTCGGTTGTCACTTAACATAACAGAAATAAAGATAGCTTGTTAGGCAAGATAATAAACGCCCACTGGCAACTTTGATTTTAAATAAAAATATTTAGCAGTACAGTAACAATCACCAGTATGAAATATTCAACCTTCAGTCATACACTTCTTTTGAACTTTTTGGCGCGATACTCAATAATATATTACCAAGTTAGGTCAAAATCTGGCAAGAACCATGCCTTTTAGTGTTAACAACCTAAAAGCCAAAAGAGTTTTCAAAACATATGTAAATATTTTTAGATTTTTTTTATTTTCACTAGGGTGGTAACAAACACTCACACCAAGTTTCATCAAAATCCAAGAATTTATGTGCTAAAAATTGAATGTGTTTCATTGAACAAGGGCAATATTTCATGCTAAATAATTTTCGATTTTTCTCATTTTCAATAGGGTTTATCCTTCGGCGATTACAAACACTAATATCAAGTTTCATCAACATCAGTCAAGAATTGTGCCTTCTAGAGTGTTTACGAGCAATTGTGGATGGACTGACAGTTTAAATGACGTAATGAAGCTGAATATGTAACTTTACATGATTTGTGATCAACCAGGCTTTCTTGTCTGGTGAGAAAAAAAAATCCTTCTATAATAGATAATGGGCACACGAGAAACTGGAAATTGGGAAGATACCCTGGAAGTGACCCCAACTCAGGCTAACGACAATGCCTAATAATTGTTTGAATATTATTAACAAGTGAAAAAACTGGTCCTACTTTCAAGAAAAGTGTTAGACCATTAAGAATTGTTTAAAACTTTATCCAAGTGTGCATTGGTCCGAGTTGTCCACTTCTGGTCATAATCCATTTTTAGGTGTTTTCTCTTTTGTCTACATAACTTAAATAACTTTTTAAAATATTGGTTTTAATAGTAAGGTATGTTGTACTTTATACGATATGTGACACATTTTTGCTGAAATTATAGCTTTTTGTAATTCAGGTAAGTAACATCTTTATTTCGGTTTTTCTTGAAAGTCATACATTGCCTATATTATATAAGCTAAAGCTTATAAAGGTAATTTTTCTTTTTTGGTACGAGACGAGAGAGCCTGTGGATCAACAGTGAGCTACAATTTGTTTTCTGTCATTTCACGAATATTCAAAGTTAAATTCTGAGATGCATGCCAGTTGTACAGACTTATTGGAATTGATTCAAGTCCATTGAATTTATGGTTTAATGGCTTTACATTTTCCTAATTTGTCCTAAAATTGACACATTGTGTACCTCTTTCAATAGCATCTTCCATACAACAATTTTTGTCAATCCAAAGACCTCTAAGAATTTTAGTAGTAGAGCCTACCCTCATTTTGATGTTGATATTTCCATTTGTGCAAAAATGATTTGATAAATAATATTCTTTAAACATAGTGGATAAATGGTAGAAAGCATAATGTTAAATGATAATTTAAGGTCAATGATACTAAAGCAATATAATATTATGTCTGCTAATCAGACAGATTTATTGAAATAAATAAACATTTTGATTTAACAATGCATGCTTGATTGGAGTATGTCGTTTTATTCACACCGTTGTTAGATTGATTCAGACCTAGATAATTCACTTTCTTTCAAAAATTTTATTACTAAATTATAGGTTAAAGATGAAAAGTTTGTGACAAATAAAACAATGTAAAAGCTATTAGCCTATAACTAGTATAAGCTTAGGCCTAAACATTACAATACAAATCTATACAATTCCATTCAGCTTTCATCACACATGCTCACCTTCAATAGCCTTTAATCTTTATCTTGCTTTTCTTTGATGAGTTTACAGATGCCCAGTCTAGACGTAAAGGCCAAATATTTACAATATTACTTCCCCTACGATGCATGCATCCAGTTAAAGATCAGTGAATAGCTTCCTTCCAGGGAATCAGGACTGACTGCAGTTCTGACACTTCACTTACACTGGCTCGTCCATGAAATTTCTTCCGATAATCCGTTGGCTCTTTTTCTTATTGTCACACTATCGAGGTTTAACGTTACTATGGCACAAAATAGCCATTATAATGGAAAGTTTTGACATTTATTGCGAATACCTGTCTTGATGAGATACGATTTCGCTTCAATCTTCGGTAAAAATGGCAGTCGGTAGCTAGAGTGACGTCACAGGAAGTAGAAATCACACGTGGGGGCGCACTGTTTGGTGAAAGTGAAAGATGAGTTATTTACTGAAATACCAATCATTTTCTTGATATGTAATTTGGATTTTTCCTTTCATCCAATATCATCAAACCTTTGACATTGCATTATAATGGCTTAGTTGGATCTGTATTTGACTGCCACAATTTTAATATGAAGGATATCAATATTGATGAAAATGGCGTCTCCAAACCAGTCATCCTTATCTTAGTCCGAAACTCAATCCCATGTATCCCACGTACCTGCATAACAGAAGGTTAATCACTGTCGTCACTTCTGCTGTTACGTTTTAATTTAATATTAGATTTATCCGACCAAGCAATAAATAGACCCTAGTTGATATGATTACTAGAAATGTTATTTAATGTTATTTTAGTCGCGATATTTCCATTACCAACTGAAACTGGAACGCAAACTACAATCCTGTTGTTCAAATTGCTGATCATATAACCAAACATTGGTATTTCACAACTTATGACCTGCTATTAAAACTATAGACCCCGTGACAAGAATAGTGCCAAGATAATGACCAGTCACTGGAATTGCAGATCTCTTGACAGTGTTACTGGGAAGCTACTGGAACAGCAGACTACATGCAGTGTATAGATTCCTACCGGAATTGCAGACCTCGTTGCAATCTATTGGGATTGAAGACATGGTGGTCTGATATTGGAACTACAGACTACTCGACCCTCTGCTAGAATTGCTAACAGCGTGACCTTGCTTCTGGAACCGCAGACGTTAGGACCTGCTTCTAGAATCGCAGTGTATTTGACCTTGAATTGCTTGGCCTTTAACATGACTTAATACATGACTGCAGACCATATGGTCAGCTACTGGACTACCAGGCGTTATATCCTGCTTTTTGAATCGCAATCTATTTGACATTCTACTGTAAATCTAGACCACATGACCGGATTCAGAAATTGCTGGCTATATACGAACTGACATTGGAATAACTGATCTCATCCAGTGGCGGTGCCAACCTCCTAAGACTGGGGATACAGACAGGGACAGACTAACTTATTGGGGATAGAATCGACGAGGATGAGATATGAAATACACCCCCTGTACCCACACTGGCGATGCAACTAAACTCATCACCTGCCTCAGGCCTCCTGGTGGGTATTCTTGACCAGTTAATGGAAATGCAGGCGTCCTGAATAAGCACTATACAATTACAAATCCACACTTTCAGATCTTTTGACTTGGTACAACAAGGCAACAAGTCGCGATACTGAAATATGCAGACCACAAGGAATGATATTGGAGTTGTGTATCTTATAGCCTGAGATTTCAGACATCATGATTGATGCCTTTGTAGACCACACCTGGGATTGTAGATCGCATGGTCTGTTCCTAGATTTGTAATTCATACATGGGATTGTAGATTTACATGAGTTGCTTCCGGAAATACAAGACATGACTTGTTACTAGAATTTTGGACCTCATGGCGTGTACCTCATACTTCAGACCTCGTAAATTGGTACTGAAATTGGAATTGCCGGAATGGCCTGATCTTGGAGAAATATGACAAGCCATATTGAATTGCAAACCTCATGACTGTTAACTTCGAGACAGATAGTCAGAATTTGCAGACCTCAAGACCTGCTTATCGAATGGTGGAAAACGAATTTGTGCATATAATGTTCAATTGAAAAAAGAAATGAGCATATGTGCTATCTTATAAAAACCTTAGTCCTAGGTCATCATGGACTAAAAGTGTACATGCAGATCTTGGATATAGATGAAAAAAAAAACTTAATAATTTAAAAACGTAAAATCCACCACCAAATTGTTGCTTTTGCGGCGGAAGAAGCTCGTAATATACCGTCATTGGGTGCTCATTCATGAATTTTTCCTTATATACCAATTCTGAATTCTATCCTAATTCTTATCAGTCAGCAATTTTCAATAACTTGAATGTGCGAGCACAGGGTGATTAGTGTATAAATGCATTATCACCTGAGAATAACAAGTTGGCAACGCAATTTGAAAATGCAGTGCAATAAAATACGATGCATATTATTTTGATATCAGACGTAGTGAAATGAGTTTACCATTTCGATTTCAAAAATGGTGTTAAATTCATACCTTTTTCGTAAAGATACCCATGCGATTTAAATTTATGTCCAATTTGTAACATACCTGATAAACTGCTTGACTTTCATCTGATATGAACAAATGTCATTCTAATTTGATATCCGATTATAACATTCGTCACAGAATCAACAGGTAATTGCTATACCGCATCACTCAATATACGAGTGGATTAGAATTGTAGCAAATTGAAGGAAAACAGATACACACATTAACCTTTAACTTTAAATTGTCTCCTGATCAATACTTCAGCTATTGCGAAAGATTTGTATGTTGAACTTTACTAAATGATTATGTTTTTTTCCTGGATAAATTGATTACAGTGTATTATGTATCAGGGTATTCTTGGAGAAATTGCTTTACGGAAACAAGTTTCATGACACATAATTAGGTTAACATATTTTTGGTATGTGGGATGCGTAGTGCGTACTATGTGTGTTTTCATGATATATCAAAGATACCATCAGCAATTTCCAAGAGTGATATCAGGTGTTTCAGAAATATAAGTCATGGGTCAATCACGATATATATTAAAGGACTAATATAAGCAATATGGAATTGTTTTAGATATTTGGAAGTCTTACATTCAACGAACGGAAAATCCAAATTAGGCCCTATGTCTTAATTCATTCTTTGACAAGCAAAATAATTCACAATTTTTATTCTTTTATCTGAAATTTAATTAGGATATTCTTAATGACATTTTGTAATGATAAAATACTAAATCATTCATAGGATCACGAAGAATCTTGAAATTCTGCGATCATCCCTATTTTTGTGACCGTGATCGGGTCATTAGCCTATATCTATAAAACATAAACAATGGAATTTAAAACCTTTCTTGGATCTCAAAACTCCTATGATGTGGGAGAAACTGTTGTATACGTAGTACACGTCCTACTCTCATTGTGGATAATTTCACAATCGACTCCAAAACCGGAAACAAAACAATACAAATGACAGTAACACAAGGGATATCTTACGCAATTTCATCATTTGCTTTTAATGAGTTCACGCTCTTCTTTAACAAAGACCACAATCAATCTAAATTTGGTAAATAGATTAACCGGTAAAGTCCCAAATGGGTTTAGTCTTTTATATCAGATGGATGCTCCAACCAAACTTATCTCGCTGACTTATAAATCATGTTTTCAATGGTTTAGTTTTTAAAATTAGATATCAATCGGTTCTGGAGCCAAAATTGTCTTTTCGACTGCTTTTGTTTCCTGAAAAGACAGAAAAAGAAGGCCCTGTTAAATGGAAACTTCCCACAGGTGCGGGGGTTTTAAACCTATTTAGTTATCTCGGATCTGCAAAACCCAAGTATATTTGGAGAGATGAATATTATTGTTCAGTATACCCTTTATGTCATGAATCCGGTGTCATCAAAGTTTTCTTTAACGAAAATTATCTCACATCGGCCATTTAAAACTGCATGCACAACCACAAGTTCAAAGGTCACAGATTCACGTAACCAACAAAACCGGCCAAAGTTACAGTAAAAAAAAGCATCTTCGCTGGTGTGGACACTCCCTATTTAACAGGATCATTTTTCTGACTCTTCTCCAGCCGACATCTGTGAAAATATCCAGAAGAGGCTTAACTAGAGGCAGACGTTTCTGACTATGTAACAACGTGATTTTTAAGGCTCTGTCTTAATATTTCTATTTCTTTTTTCATATGGTTTTGTTAACATTGATTCAAAAGCTGTCTCATTTCAAGCATTTTCGTCTGGGGATGAAACTTACATCAGATGAAAACCTTCACGTTTAATTTGATTAAACGGGATATTGGATTATTTTCCAATATGTATGGGAGTGACATATACATGAAGTCCACACAGTTTAGGATCGGAAACGAGTAAAGTTATTTCCAGGAATATCATTTATCCACTCCAACGCTAAATAACCGTTTTTATATTCCTTTTTAATGCCTGGCGTTAAGGAAACATACTATACTATCGTGACCATGTAAGTTGGTAGGTTGATTAACGATGTGTAGGTGGATAGTGAAATGTCAGACTCCCATGTTCTCTTATATTAGCACGGTAAGTGGTTGTAACGAACAGTTATATATTGTAGTACCTTGACCGTAAATTGACATATGTTTTCTATTGATGAGTTATTGACATATAAACGTTGAGCTAAGTTATGTTGCCTTCTGATATTTTCTTTACATTCAGAAGGCAGTAATACGAATTAAAGGAATATCATATGCCATCAGTAGAAAAATAGTATTACTTCCAATTGTATTGTAAAACATTTCTTGTTGACGCCTTTTACAAGGTGATTTTATTTGGATGGTTTGATAAATATAATATGAGAAGTGTTTAATTCCAACCATCGCCTCCAAATATAAATCACTACCAATTGACTCTAAGCAATTACCAGTTCCATAATCTTGATTCTGTTTAATGGCGTCACGTTTCTATGGAATCAATTGATCTGATCTGAATTATTGCCGATAGACGTAAATAAACGAGGACAAATTAGTTTGAAAGGTGGATATTGTGTTGGAAACTGTTGATCCTAGTCAAACGTGTCGTCTAAATATAGACATTGCGTGTGTTATTTACTTCCAGAATATCGAGAAGATTGGCAGGTACAGTTTCTGTTAGTCTATTATGAACAGTACCAATATTCTTTACCAGTAGTTTTCTCACAGCGACAATAAATACAGATCAATTTGATACCAAAACACTATTATTATACGCCCACACCAAAGCCAGCTTGATGTCCTAAATTCATTGTTTTATAATACCAGGTACCTGAATATTGATCTGTCACAATCACAAAAGATTAAAATTAGACAATATATACCAACAAGAGTTCAGGAAAGCTTAAACCATAAAAGTCTTTTGCTTGATAGAAAATATATATATAATGTACATTGTTAGCAATCGAGAAAGCATAGGCGGAGCTCAGATGGTGCTCACGCGGGTCTCGATCCAAAATTCTAATATTACACCCTCAAATATTGTTTTTCAAGAGTATATACTTGAATTATATAATATTACTTAGAAATATTAACTTCTACATATTTAGCACTATTTTAACCTCGTGTCAGTACATTCTCTATTAAACAGTATTAAAGGTGTACTACTTCTAAGGATGACCCAAAAAAATGAAATTTTTATGAGTCTTACCCGATGTCAAACAAAATGAGGGATCCCTTCATTAAACTTAAGTAATTTTGAAACAAGCTTAGAAGCGTGTTTCAATAATGACCTAGTTTAATGGATATATCGTCTTATATTATAGAGATTCTATTCTTTACTCATGGCACCTGCAAAGTCCAAAAGATGAATACATACTCTTATTGCAGCAGTTTGAGAATTGTATGTCCATTTTAAGAGGTAATATTCCTTTAAACTGACTAAGTTGTTACTTTTCAACCACCTGAACCCAGAATGGATGAATTTATGATTCCACTTGTGACGACAATGTTATGATCTCATAATATATTCATAAATGTCGCAATCTTTTTCTATAGAAAAACATCACCCTCCCTTGTTTCGTCCCATCCGGCAAACCCTAACACAATCTGTATCTTCCTTGGACTATCGGATACGATTGTCTAATGTTGTCTGTCGCATTAATGATATTATGTCCCTTTGACTGTAATCCGAAACCTTAGTCAGTCATTAAAGTTTTTAGAAATGTTACCCTACTTTTCTTTTCTTTTTATCAAAAACCCTTATGAAGAACGTAACTAGAATATTATTTTACTGCAATGTCTGTTTTGAGTTATCAACAATAGAGGTATACCCATATCAAATCAACAAAGAACGTGTGTGATTATTTGTGGTTTGCGATTATTTGTGGTCTGGGTTCTAGTCCAACAATTCTCTCCTTTCAAAATGAAGAGTTAAAAATTAATTTCGCAAGAAAACTCAAGCAAAGATTATTTGGAAATGATACCAAAATCAGCCTTGGGTATTGCGGCAGCAGGCGCCGGAATATGCTTCATTGGATATTGTGTTTATTTTGATCGAAAGAGAAGAAATGATCCAAATTTCAAGCAAAGGTTAAGAGAAAGTAAGAAAGGTTGTTCTTATCACGTTGGTTGAATTACTCCCCTTTCTATAAGCTTCAGACTACAACCATTGTTGCCTTTGTAATGTCTTATACTTTTTTTCTCGTTAAACTTCCACTTATTTTGTTTTATAAAATCTTTTTTTAAATATAATTTCAGAAAGACGTCAAGCAAGAAATAGTGGCAAGAAATCATCTGGTTTGACTGAGGTATGATAGACCAAATTATTTTCCAGTTCCAGACTAATACAAATTCATCTTAATGAACTCTATACTGAATGTTTGGTCACTTATTACAAAAGAAACAAAATCTTAGTATTGGAAATATTCTTGTCCATGGCAGATCAGATCCATGTACTATCTAAAGCAATTGAATTGTTTGTTTATCTTGTAAATATCTCCACATGTGATTAATCTCTTATCAAACTGGTTTACTTTTATGCTGAAATATAGTCTTTATCACCTTATACTCAAAATACACTTGATTAGAAATACATCTTATTATAAAAATAGGGCTACATTGGTGCAGTATTATAGCTAACAAACATTATAACACAATCCATCTTCAGTTCATTCTTTATTTTAAATTTTGTAGTTACCCGATCTAACCAATCCTGAAGCCATGCAGAAATTTTTCTTTCAAGAAATTCAGTTGGGTGAAGAATTATTGGCTGCAGGTAACTTTTACTATCTCTTTGTTTTCACACTAATCCCTCCCAAAAGTCAGAGGAAAGATATGTACCAGTTAGCTTAGCCATGTGGAATTGTAGATGTTAAAGACCCCCATACAGTAGATGATATCTCCTGGTATTTTTCCCCATTGCACACTTCTAGATATGGCCTATTTTCATTAGCCCAATTTAGGTGCAGATAAGTTTGAATAAAATTCCATTTCCCTCCATTCAATTTCACTTCTTCCATTTCACTTTCCATTTCACTTTCCATTACACTTCATTCTGTTTCACTTCATACCATTTCACTTCATTCCATTTCACTTCATTCTGTTTCACCTCATTCCATTTCACTTCATTTCATTACACTTCATTCAATTTCACATCCTCTTTTTATTCTAGGTGATATTGAAGGTGGTGTAGATCATCTAAGTTACGCTATAGCTACTTGTGGTCAACCTCAACAATTATTACAAGTTTTACAGCAGACATTACCACCACAAGTTTTTGCTTTATTATTAGAGAAATTACCAACAGTTGGTCAGGTAAAATGTTAAAAATGCTCAAATCTGGTCCTGTCAACTATTATAGGACTAAATTATACAGTTAATCTAGTTTATAATTTTCATTTTTCATTGTTTACATAAAAAAGTTCAGAATGCTATGCTTATTCAGTTTTTGTTGCAGGTTATCTTCACAATATCAAGCAATTACAAACTTCACCTTCATAATGTCAAGCTATTTTGACCTTTATTTTTACAATGTCAAACTATTACGACTAATCCCAATAGGGTCTGCCTTTCTTGTATCACTGAAGTTTGTAAATGTAGTACTTTGAATGCATTGTATACTAGCAAATACAGCCAATCAGAAGCTTCAATAAAAAAGTCTGTAATCACTTCCTTATAGTGTTTAAAGCCTTCATTGTATTCATTAGCATACAATCCAATCAAAATGCTGCATTCTGTGGTACTAAAAAGCAGCTAATGGAGTCAAGGTATAAGCCAAATAGTTTGAGATTGTGATGGAGATCTTTATAGCTTGACATTATGAAGATGGTTGGAGGTAGGACATGAATGAACTTTGAAAACCAAGAGTTATGCTCTGAAGCTGAACTAAGTAATATTCTAGTCTAATGAAAATAACAATGTTTGTATTTTGTAGAGGATGTCTGGATTATCACCAGGAGGTTTATCAAGTTCATCTTCAAAACCAACATCTGATGCTGTTTTAGCTGAAGATGATGTAGAATAGAGTAGATAAGGGACATGATAAAATAGGGTGGGTGTGAAGAACGTGAGAGACTATGTGTGGAAATCTTTGTGTATTGACTTTCATTGATGGGCTATTATTATAAAAATCATTATAACATAACAGCTAAAAAACTTTTTAATAAAATGTCTAGTTTTGTTTTTATCCAGGGGCTTTCTACATAAACTGGGGGCAATGGCAACCCTTGTCTTAGTTCCATATTAAAAAAATGCTATTTAAACACATATAGCTGTTCAAACCAACAATGCAGGAATGCAGTCTAACTAAATTAGAACTTTCATTCCGTTTTCTTTTAAATACTGTTATTTTTAATATAGCCACTTCAGTTAGCCCAACAGCCCTCTTGAATGTTTGTGCAGTGCAGTGCAGGAGAGAAATTTGATTGGCTAAAGCAGACGTTATCAAGTTACGTCAAAAGGTTAATTTAGACCCTTACTGAAGTGGCTATATTAAAGGAAAAAGCCCATGAAAAATGAAAGTTTGGTCTGGTTCCTGAATGAATCAGATTGTGATGTAAAATAAAGATTTTGTCAATTTGTATGGACTTCAATAATTTTTACTAAAAACCAGGCCGACTTGAAGTACAAACTCACATACCGTCAGTAGACTTTAAAGTACTAATTTGTAAATTGAAGAAGTAGAAATTTATTGCTGTCTGAAAGATAAAAAGAGTTATTTCCCATTGATTTGAGCGCAGATATAATAAGAGGATATTCCAGGAAGTCCTAAAAACTATGAACTATTAAATCTAGGTCTATATGCCACTGACTGTTAGGCATTAATATACGTATAAAAGGACTTGATAAAGAAAGTGGAACAGTAAGTCAAGCCGCTATTGTTTTCGACATTATGAAATATGTACTTATCATTTATCAATGATTTATGATAGAATATGAAGAGGAATAGTGATATAATTATTCTACAGGCATTACTTTCCCTATCTCTCATTTATCACTACCTCTAATCTTCTGACGTGATAATATAATACTCTAATATTCAATCTTTTTATATAATCCATCCATGTATCTCTCATTGAAGGGATTCGGTCGTCTAATATTCTTTTTGACTTTAACAATAGAATTGCCTAGTTTCAAAGTTACGGTGTTTGGTTCAGTGTTGATGGGATTGAATAGAGAAAATGGAGACCAATTTAGACCGAAACATCTGTCTCTATTCCAGCCTCTGATAGCTATTTGGACCGATGTCGGCTGGTGTAGAGACGCAAAAAATAGGCCCTGTTAAATGGGAACATTCTGCATCTCCGCAGGTGTGGTTTTTTTAAAACCCATTTACATACCTCTGATCTACAAAACCAAGATATCTTTGGAAAGATGAATATTTTTGTAGTTCAGTCATACAATCATTTTCTTCCTACACCATCTATTTCTCTGATTCCATCAATTTTCTTTTTATAAAACTGATCTCGCATCGACAGATTAAAACTGCGTGTACAGCCAATAGGTCAAAAGTCCAGAGTTAAGTGGTACTAAAAAACGAAAGTTGCGGTAATGCCCAACACTTATTTACAGTTGTAAAGGTAATTTAATGCTATGTTAGAAAAAACGCATCTCTGGAGGTGTGGAAAATTCCCATTTTACAGGGCAAATGTTTCGGACTAAGGCCAATTATTGTGTGAGTATCGTGCCCGAAAGAACGCAACACCGTACCTCGGCTGTTCTCACCATTAGTCATTAAAACCTTTAGCAAAGGTTTTCAATTTGATGTATATATCCCTTGATTTCTTTTGCGGCTTTGCCTATGGCATTCATTCAAGATATTATGCTTGAATATCATTTTTTTTGAAAAGTTAGGATGAAGAAGATGGAGAGATTGTTTAATGATTATTTCCTGTAAATTCAGTCTTGAGATTTGTATCTTGGTGTCATCAATCTTGTTGAATGCGTTCAAGTCGTCAATATCTAACCTTTGAATCATCAAGTCGACTTTATCGTTGGTTAATTGATTGTTCAAGGATTTAGTTTCATATTGCTATGTGATCACTAGCTAGTCCGAGGAACTCAAAACTTATCTTCAGGCTCCGATAGATAGCTAATCGCAAGTAGAGGGTCGGAGATAAATGTACAATTTTGAAGACTTTGCAACCTCTTAAGCCTATATTTATACAGCTATGCCGCAAAACCACAAGCTCCCGGGCTCGTTTCATTTTTTTTAAAGAATTTTTTTGTCACTATGCCCAACCAAGCTCCTCCCACCAATCCAAAATTCTGCAGCCGCCACTGCTTCATGATATTCCGCCAGTCAGAACAGTTTTCCTTAATCCAATCAAGAACAGAAAACCGTACGGCTTAAAACTCTATTCCATTTAATTTCTTGTGGTTATTTTCAAAATGTCGTTTAATTATATACTCTATCCCTTTGAGATTTGTGTTTTAATACTGTTGACAATACCATACAATTTGTATTACTGGTATATTCAACCATCTTGAAAGATGGTTTGCACTGTGAATACCAATGATGAACAGTTACTTTATGGCAGGACATCAAGGATGTTGAAATTGTTGAAGCTCGAACTAATATTTATCGATATTTACAGGATTTTATCTCAAACTAACGGCCAGGCGAGCTGAAGGTTAAATTTGCCAGAATAAAGATAACTTTGATCATGTTTTTGGTTAATATTGATAAGTTTAAGATACGTTAATCTGTTTATAACATTGTTTGCTTTTTATAACATCGAGATCTGCGCTTTGATCAGATTGTCACCATCTGTAAGCAACTAGGGTAACCATGCAAGTTTACAGCATCTGGATAACACCGAAAAGGAAATCTCATTTTGTAATTTTGGAGAATTTTGATTATAATTAGGCTACATGGCATTGTTCCACAACTTTCAGAATACATAGCGAATGGAATCGTAATCTTTACTCTTTGGAAAATTTCCATAAATGGTTAAAAAAATGGACCGAGTGGTCTCTCTGAATGGTATGCTGGATCTAGTCCCTGGGAAGAATCAGGTACATACAATGGATCTGAATGATCACGTAAAGTAGGGTTTTCAACCTTGGGGGTATTACCCCAAGGGGGTAATTTTGGACATTTGGGGGGTGGGGGGGGGGGGGTTGTAATGATATGCTTTGTAATTTAGCAGAATATTTTGTACAATTATAACTTAAAATGATACTACGTCTTAGAATTAACATACAATTTTAAGAATTTTAAACTTGGTGAATAAGAGCCAGTAGATATACCTGGTGGCATAAATAATATAACAGAATCTTATATAATCCAATAAATCCAAAAAACTTAGTAATTATCCATAAATATTCAATAAACTATTGAAAAAAGCTTAATATCAAGAATTTTCCAATTTTCCAGATTTTACAGGGATTCTGTTGTAACTTTATGACACTAGGTAAGCTAACTGATGAATATATACTCATATTGACCATTCTTGAGAATTAAATTTTATGTTCATTCTAAGACGTAGTATCACTTTAAGTTATTCTTTTCAGTAAGACTATATTCTTCAACATGAAATAGCAAATCATGAAAAAGTAGTATTTTTAGGGGGAAGGAGGGTAATGCAATGAATCAACGATCCGGAAAGGGATAACAGAAGAAAGAAAAAGGTTGAAAATCCCCGATGTGGAGTATTTGCTGTATGAAATCATACAATCGTCAGCAGAGCATTGATTACTAGCAGTGTTAATGTAGAGAATACTCGCTAAATTATCGAAGAAATATCATTTAAAATGACAAGCAATCGATTTATTACCTTCATAGTATTTTTTTAAAGCCAGAAATATTCAATAATGACTCTTTATTGGTAAATACAAGAGTAAAATAATTGTGTAGAGACGTTATAGAAGCTGTAAAAGAAGGTGGAAGTTGACGTATTGACAAGGCAACAAGAAATCTCTTCTAACTCTTAATCAAGTCAAATGTCGATACAGTCAACGATGGTAATTTGAATTTAACAAGATTCCTTTTTTTGGACACAAGAAGAGGCAACTGAGTAAAATATTAAATTATTTAGACCACTCTTTACGCTTTCAGTTAATGAGCGAAATCGATGGTTTTTTTCTCGACTATGTGTGCTATTGAAGCTGAGTGCCATAAACCAGAAGACTGAAACAAACACTTCATCTCGAACACGCACCAGGAGGAGCTTGGTCCATGATATTATTTGTTTCTTTTTTCAACTACTAAATTTAACAAACCATAAGAACATAACCCACTCGGTCCAGTATGAACGCAATTATTTGGAACTGCCAAATGACATCATGTACTATCTATGATTCGGGATCGATCTTTTTTCTATACAGTATTTGCATTTCTTTCTACAATCAAGCATCTGTTTTTATTTTAATTAACACGTGGTTTCCATTCTAATAAGCATCTGGTTTCTACTCTAATAAGCATCTGGTTTCTGTTTCCGTAATAATTCCGACATCAAAAGCCGGGATTATTCAACAATTTATTGAATATAACATAAGAACATTCATCATCTGTTTTGTCTCCCAAGACCTCACAAGCCTAATAACACCTCATCGTGTTTTTTTTTAACCTGATCGTTCACAGATAAACTACTAGAACATACATATTCAAAATTTCGAATCAGTGTTAATTTCTTTAATTAGAATTTAAGAGGGAAACTGGGGAAAGATAAATCTTTAAAATTCATATGAGAATTGATAAGTTTGCCATAGGTACCAAAGAGATATGAATGATTTGGCATTAGTTATCTCGAGATATGATTAGTTTGGCATACGTTATCTCGAGATATGATTAATTTGGCATCAGTACCTAAGAGATATGTTTAGTCTGACATCAATACCCAACATATATGATTAGTTTGACACCAGCATCAAACAGATATGATTAGTTTAACAACAATACCCAACAGATATGATAAGTTACATATCAGTGCCAAACAGATATGATTAGTGTGACACCAGTATCCAACTGATATGATTAGTTTGACATCAGTATCCAACAGATATGATTAGTGTGACATCAGTGCCAAACAGATATGATTAGTGTGAAATCAGTATCCAACAGATATGATTAGTTTGACATCAGTATCAAAGAGATATGATTAGTGTGACACCAGTATCCAACAGATATGATTAGTTTGACACCAGTACCAAAGAGATATGATTAGTTTGACATCAGTATCCAACAGATATGATTAGTTTGACATCAGTATCCAACAGATATGATTAGTTTGACATAAGTATCCAACAGATATGATTAGTTTGACACGAGTACCAAAGATTAGCAATCTAGAGATACGGTTAGTCAAGAAATATGAGTTGATGTATTCATGTGGTATCAAAAGGAACCTTTTATACCTTCATGGGCTTTTGATTAGCCAATGTCTATTACATCTGGTTGAAGTTTTTGATTCTGGTACTTTAACGACAGAATTAGTTTGGAATATGAAAGTTGTAGCCAGGGGAGATATGACGTTCGACCAGACATTGTCTATTACTTGATACAAATTCCATCACCGTAGTCCAAGCTTTCGTGGCTTCACTAATTTACTCTTTATATACATTTTAATAAAGATAGTCGGGGAAAGTGACAGTCTTGAACATTAGCCACACACATTAATAATAACGTAGGGTGGATTGTAAACAAAGCGTTGGTAGACAAATAACAAATTTGTTATCACTGTCTACCAAAAGGTCTTCTTGTCATCCCATTAACCTGATTAATTAGATATAGCCACTTATTTGTACCCAAACAACAATGAAATATACATCTTTTTATGATACGTACATATTTTGATAATTCTCTATTAGGATACTAAATAAGCAATAGATCCTGCCTGTAAAACACATAAAAAACCAACAAACCAAGACAATATCAATATCATAGTTTAAAAAAAAGCTCACAACTAGACATCTTAAACAGATTAAATTTTTGAATTTGATCCAAATTTAGGTACAGTGGCCGATTATTTTCATGATTTTTTATTGCAGAGTTTTGGTGCAGGGGATGTTGTAATATTGGTTTCACGATGTTCTCTGTCAGAACTAAAAGTAAAAAACAATATTTAAAAAAAAAACAGATATATTTTCATGTTGCTTTTTCGACAGAATGACAATTGTGTCCATGTTAAGCCTTAAAGTCACGAAGTATAAGTTTTGATGGGTATATACACATAGGCTCGTCTTGAGTCAAGTTTCTAAATCTTGCAGATTAATGATGAAGTATTATTGAGCTTTATAAATATAGATCTAGATTATAAGTGTTTCAATTTAAAGTTGACAATTCTTTAAGGTATAATGTGAGGTATAGTGACAGAAAAGTTCAGGAGAGCATACTAATCAATTTGAAGAGTCGCTATTAGGACCATTGTTAGTATAATGATATAGTTAGAATATTTCACAAGTCTGTCTCGTCAATAAAGTGTACATTTGACTGGCGTAAGTAATTTGAGGGTGGAATAGTTATTATGTTGGCATGAATCAGACGATGTTCAGTTATAAAATAATAATGGTATATCTAGTCATTATGGTTTTAATAACAACAATAACAGCACATCTAATCAACAAACAAATTTATCGGTATATCTTATATCAATCGAAGCAGAAAAAAAAGTTCTCATATGATTTATAAAGTATAATTTTATATCTTCTACATAATAAATGATCAACACTGGGAAACTTCTGTCGGAGGGCAAAACATGTGGGATAAATTTATGTATCTAAAAATGAATATAAAAATTTGGAATGGAAAATTTGGTATAAAAATTGGTATATTAGGTGTGAAAATTTGTTTAAAACATAAACAACTTAGAATTGTAAAAGTTTGTATAATTATTGTGACAAATATAAAGATTTTGAAAACCTTACATGAATATGTTTTACTTGATTAAGATGTTTACGATAATTACTGAAAATGTTTATATGATTGTTATTAATGTTTGTGTAATTACTGAAAATGTTTATATGATTGTTATTAATGTTTGTATAATTACTGAAAATGTTTATATGATTGTTATTAATGTTTGTGTAATTACTGTAAATGTTTATATGATTGTTATTAATGTTTGTATAATTACTGTAAATGTTTATATAATTGTTATTAATGTTTGTATAATTACTGTAAATGTTTATATAATTGTTATAAATGTTTGTGTAATTACTGTAAATGTTTATATAATTGTTATAAATGTTTGTATAATTACTGTAAATGTTTATATAATTGTTATTAATGTTTGTATAATTACTGTAAATGTTTATATAATTGTTATAAATGTTTGTATAATTACTGAAAATATTCAATAATGTTATAAATGTTTGTATAATTACTGTAAATGTTTATACACTTGTTATAAAAGTTTGTATAATTACTGTAAATTTTTGAATAATTACTGTAATTACATGTATAATGCTTATGTTTGTATAGTTCATATAAATATTTGTATTATTCATATAAATGTTTGTATAATTCATATAAATGTGTATATAATTAGTGTAAATTTGCTTTTTATTTGTGCACTTCTGTATATTCGTTATTATTATTTGATTAACGTAATTGAGTACCAAATTATCAGAGGCTTAAAAATGAGTAAATTTCGGTCTAAGTATTTACAGGTTACACACAGGTGCATATTTGCTAATTAGATAATGGAATGCTAGGTAAAAAAAAATGGCTCCATTTCTCTGATGTCTTCAGAAAAACAAATCAGGCTAGGTTTCATAAATTCTGGCAACGATCGTGTTTCGTGACTCAATATAACATTGTATTCTTCCTGGTTGTTGAAACTGTCTTACATCGGCACCAAAACTATTTTCTCCATCAGCGAGAGTGGATGTAAGTGGCTCAACTCTTTGAATTTCACTTCAGGCAACTTGTCAACCTTCTAAAGTGAAATGCTAGTCATAAAACATATTTATACACCCGTCCTTGACAAAATATAATGATTTCTTACCAGTTCAATACGTAATCATAAACAAACTCATTTCTAGCAATTTATTACAAAATATAAATCTTTACATCAAAACAGAATTCCCTTTAACTTGTCTAGTTTAGTTACGAAATGTAATTGAATATGCCACAGATACATAATACTTTATTGAAAATAAATGACATATACAGAAAATAGTAAGGAATGATTGGAAAATATTACGATTGAATAAGTCATTGGACGTATTTCATGATTGATCATTTCGTCGTTAAGTTGAACCTACTCATCTGAATGTTATTCGTATTGTGTAAAATAAACTATTGTGTTGATTCCGAATACTGTCAAAGATGGAATTTCTATTTTTATAGTCTGGACATGAAAATATTTTTTACACTCCTTGAAGCAGTAAACGCTGTTTTTGCGTCGTGCTTACAAAATTGTCAGTTATTCGGTGCTAGGGAAGAGTGGGCGATTGGAGGGGTTGGGAAAAGTGGGCGATTGGAGGGGTTAGAAAGAGTGGGCGATTGGAGGGGTTGGGAAAAGTGGGCGATTGGAGGGGTTAGAAAGAGTGGGCGATTGGAGGGGTTGGGAAAAGTGGGCGATTGGAGGGGTTAGAAAGAGTGGGCGATTGGAGGGGTTGGGAAGAGTGGGCGATTGGAGGGGTTGGGATGGTAAGATGAAGTATCGTCATAGGGGGCCATTTTGTAACGGTTAAAATCAATCAGATGTATTGTTCAACACAGATTCTCATAAAATCAAATTGGTGATTGATGCCCACATCAGGCAGTGTCTTGCCTTCTTAAATTTGCGATCCTTGAATCGTTAAGTGTTCAGAATAATGGTTGTATAAATAACAAAATTTACCTCATAGGATAATGTGGTCAGCTTTCAGTTCTCCATTAAGGTACGATCCTTGAAAAATAATAAAGACAATTCTGATGTACAGAAAATCAGGCCCTTCCATGACCTTTGAAGTCTGATCGTTAAGTATTCAGAAGGGATAATAGTTGAAGGACTTAAAATAATTCAAAATGTATAATCTTTCCACAGCGACCATTATCAATTTGGACTTACTTTTATTAACATTCATCATAGAAATTGGAAGGATAGTTGAGTTATATAGGTTGAAGGCATATTTACCGTGTTAAAAGCCATATAGCCATAGTCAGTCGCCTTCTAAACATTAGAATGGTATTGATAAATTCATATCACTAGCTACTGCAGTCTATCTCAGCGTTCTCGCCACCTTTTACTGTGGCCAGCTTCTTGCAGGTTGATTTTAACGGAATTCTCTGAAAAAACTTATATATTTTTCTTTATCGGATTTTATATTATGTGTAAATGGAATAATTAAATTAGCTGTGAACAATTTAAAAGGTGAGTAATTATTTTTCAAACTTCGCAAAACTTTTAAGAAATGGTCAAAAGCAACTGATATTTTTTACAGGACCTTATCCTGACGATGAACGCCACATAGAGGGGAATATTAGACCTTTACAAAGATCCTAAATGCCTTTTCATGTAAGGCTTAGCAATAGTTCTGTGTATGTATTACAAAATAGTGAAAATTCCTAAAGGAAATGCTAATAGAATAAAACGTATTCCGATGAAATTATGCAAAATTAAAAAAAAAAAAGAAAAACTCGTTTTTGAAAATTTTGAGAATTTGAAAACATAAGATGTCGGTGTAAAGGTGTTTATCGTTTATTACATCTCACAATACTTTGGTATTGCAATCACCTTTACAATGCATTTGTTTACCTTCTAAAAGTTACACAAACAAGTACTTAAAACATTAATTAAAATGCCATAATAAAACGACAATAAGAATTGGCCACAGCTGAGCATGTTGGATTTCAACATAACAAGATTTATTCTTTGCAACTTATGTTGAACTCAATATCAAAGGTGTAATCTAAGAAATAATTCAAAATATCGACAACTGTATAGAATAATATTATTGATATCATAACGTGATATAATTTATTTCTTGAGTAATTCTGACACTATTGATCGTTTTTGGCCTTTCGGATGATTTGGCCATGTTCTCCAAAACTTAACTTAAATTAACTCCAGATTAGAAGAAATACAGTAATTTGATTGGATAACAAAACTAAATTCAAATTCAATTTTAGTCACTAACCAATTAGATGACTGGAACAATAAAATCATCTTAAGTTAAGGTTTTCAAGAATAAAGCCAGTGTGTATTTTATCCTGAAGTAGAGTTTTTCATCTTTTGTTATTCATAATACACGGCAACTGCACGAGTTTTTCCGGATTAGCGGTGTAATCACTGTATTTTTCATTTTCCAAAAGGTTAAGGGTTCCTTTACATGTACAAGAGGCTGGTGTTGTCGTAGCCAAACAACAAGTCTTCTTTTCACACTCAGCCTCTTATATCTTAAAGGATTGTAAAGATATTTTCTAAATATTTTATGTCTAGCGGGGCCGTGATACACCAATTTACACCATTCTAATTTTCAATCATACGTCTGTTGTTCCTGCAATTCGATTAAAACTAAGTGTTTGATGAAGTCACTAATCTCAAATTTGCTTTTTTCACATAGGGGCCTTCGCGATGAGTGTCCCAGATACACATAAAATTATAGAATACCTCGTGACAATACCTTTAATACGATGAAGCCAACGACATAATGGAATATGGAATATAAACATAACCAGTGTTGGGAGTAACCACAGTAAACATAAAACTAAGTAGGATGTAGGCATAATGTAGATATATATTAATTAATGTTCAGCGTGTGTGATGATAATATATAAGTATATAAATCTAAAGGATAATTGTAAAGATATAACTAAGAAGGGTGTAGGAATAATAATGAAATATAATACTTAAGTGTAATATATCACATTTCGGATTTCAAGTGATTATAGGACGACGAAACTATACTCTATCAGCTTAGAAAGCATAGACGATCACATCTCTGTAAGACGGTATTTATATTAAGGTAACTGATATTTATCATTAAAAGTAGTATACGTCAGCGGCTGAACTAGATAAGTTGGGTCCGGTGGACTGAAGTGGCCTGGGGCCCTCCCTGGGATTTTTTTTTATGTACCGTATATGCAGTTTTGGGGGTGTAGGTCTCCTTCGGGGTAGAGTTCCGTGAACTTTGTTCAAACAGTGCCTATGGTAGTTATGTCACTGGTATACGTTTGATGGGATTTTAGGTGAATGACGAGCTAGAAGGTTTAACCAATGTTTAAAGTGATATGTATAATAAAACTGGAGATAAGGTGTAGGTGATATATCATCTAGGACCATATCATCTCATTAAGATGAAAAATGAAATATTAAAAATGATATTTGGCATATCAAAATCTTCTATGTTTACATTAGTGTTTTACTCGAGCTGGGTTTGTGAATCCTAACTTGTTATAAATTGATTTTTCTTAATATTTTCCAAATCTAATATAACTATATCACTATTAACAAAAAGCTAGTTTCGTAGTTATATTACATTTGGGAAACTTCAGATACCTATGTGACCACACTTCTATGATGTGATGATGTATCAACATGCGTGATAGAAACCAATGAACAGAGAAACTGCTCTGTGTATCTGTTCCTATTATCTGTGACGTTTCAACCAACCACTAAATCAAGCTGTAATGTCATGTTAGTAACATTTTGTCAATTATGTGGTTTATTTATTAGGCCACCCAGTCAGACATCCAACGTAATATAATTCAGAGTGTTTTTACCTTCATTAAGATGTTGTTTAAGATAATAAGATTACCTAGACTAAGAGGAAATTTTCTGGGTTATTGACTGAAAACTGGTTAATGTGACTTTTCTGGTAGCTCAGTTTTATCAAAAGCACGAGTATGTTCCAGAAATCCCAAAACGTGATTCGTAACCATATTACCATACCAATATAGTCAATACACTTTCTATTTTCGATGGATGCTTGTGAGGAATTATTCTAGAATTTCAATTAAAAAACAAAGTTACTTAGCTGGGCATTTATTGATATATTTTGCTATGAAAAATGACCACTTTATAACATATAGTCATTATATACGCTAGAGTAATTATTAAACTCAATATTAAGAAGGATGGACATTAAGAGTTTTTAATCAATAAGATCCTTAATTACAAAATATCAAATGTATATAAGAAAAGATAATAGATAGGATAGAGCTTAAAGTACCTGTATAAGGTCATGAACTCTTTAGGGCTATTCAATCTCAACATGGTTCATTCATTTCTTATTATTCAAAACGTGTTATTTTATTTTGTCACCTTTTAAAGAGATACTGCTGTACTAATGGAATACAGTAAAAATTGCTTGAAAATTTTTGAAACCCCTAGGGTTAGTCACTCTACGATTCAGGGGCGTATCTACAAAATGCCTGATAGGGGTGCCAAAAACAAGGTGTCTCTCCGAGGCGAGGTCCCCAGACGCCAGCGGATTTAGGATGGCCTGAGACGAATTTGAGCATTAAGAGGGCCCAATGTTCACTTCAAAATAAGACCTTTCATAGGCGGAATAAGCGGACCATGGCTCAATGTTCCTAACTGTCTATCTATGTGCTAATCGTTCGGAATTACATTTGAAATGTTTCGAAAAAAATGCTGTAAATATCTCCCACACACATGAAAAACCTAATACTTATAGTCATTGTAGGGTTTAAACTCTCATCAGCAATAAACACGGGCATAAATGTTTCTGGCAGTCTATCTTTGTTCTGATTATTTGGAATTGTAGTCCTCACAAACGTACCATGTAATTGAAATATTTAATAGACGCAGTGGTGTGAACTTTATTCTGAAAATACCATGAACATTTAAATAGATAGAGCAAAATGAAACCCTAGATTGTCCACAGATACATGAAAAGTCATAAACCAGTTTTAACCATGCCCATGATATTATCCACTTTGAATAAGGGCAATACTACTGACAGTTAGTCTACCTTTAATACATGTTACTGTTGAGATACAGGTCAACAAGATGTTATCTTCATCTATTTACTGTTTACTCTTATCACCATATTTAACAACATTATACCTTCTTAAAATGATACATTCATATCCTTAAAGCTATCAGATTTACACTAGCCATATATTTCACAGATAATATTTGTTTTCATAGTAAAGAAGATACCTGAATGAGTTCTTAATGAATTTCACTTTCAGCATAGTCACATGTAGACTTATAGCTTGCGTTTTATTTCCAGTTTTTGACTGATCATTAGTAGATTGTTCGCTGCGTTGGTTAGACGATTAATCGAAGCACTGCTTGGCGGCGCCAGTGGGGGAACAGGGAGGGCCCTAGAAAAGTGGTTTGCACCCGAATTGTACCCCCAATTTATTTTAACAAATTTAAAAATGAAGTTTAGTATAGGTTTTTGCCTGAAAAAATATGCGTCAAATGCACCAAATCGTTCCAGTTTTCGAAAATTTTATTAGGAGATCCCTCTCAGACGCCCTATGAAAGGTTTGCCTCCACACGCAATTTTCCCCCTATTAAGCCAATCTTACCCCTATTTGTACCCAAGTCTTAGGAGGCTGACGCCACTACTGAAGTCTACTTTCATTGTCACAACTCAAGGTATTTTATAATATATCTACCAAGAATGCATATTTCTAAGACTTATCCGAAATTCGATCACTTGATTCTTGCATGGTTATTTAGGAGTTTATATTTAGGAAGCTTGTGAAAGCAAATGCTGTTAGACTGATCCAGATTCCATGTGACATTTCTTCTGACAATTACTCAACCATATGTTGCTTACAAGCTTGCAAATATGCTAAGATCATTTCAGTGTTCCTTTTCCCAAGCATGTAATGTGAAAGAAATTGCTATTCAGATTTATCTTTTCAAAAGCCCATTCGAGGTATTGATTCAATCACTTGTTCCTTACAAAGTCATTTCAGTGTTTCTCTTCAGGATTCAGCAGAAAGCAATTGCTTTTGAAGTGGACATAGTAATAACGAATGAACGGTTTAATGAAGGTCTAATCAAGTAATTATGACGAATAAACTGTTTAGCTGAACGATTATAAGTTGATCATGGCGTGCATAAATTGATTTGATGAATGAGCACTTGATATTATTGTCCCAAAGGCTGTTTGTAACTGGTTTTATTATGTCTTGTGTATTGAGTTATGAAATTATAGGTCGTGAACATAACCCGGTTGTACCTTGAATAAACACTGCTTTATGAAGTGTTATAACATTAATTGATAGCTTTACATAACCGTTTGTAACAGTAATAAATAGTGATTTATGAAGTGATAGAACATTAATTGATGGTTTTACATAACCGTTTGTAACATTAATAACTAGTGTTTTATGAAAAGATAGAACATGATTGGATGGCTTTACATAACCGTTTGTAACATTAATAACTAGTGTTTTATGAAAAGATAGAATATGAATTGATAGCTGGCTTTACATAACCGTTTGTAACATTAATAACTAGTGTTTTATGAAAAGATAGATCATGATTGGATGGCTTTACATAACCGTTTGTAACATTAATAAATAGTGTTTTAAGAAAGATAGAACATGAATTGATGGCTTTACATAACCGTTTGTAACATTAATAACTAGTGTTTTATGAAAAGATAGAATATGAATTGATAGCTGACTTTACATAACCGTTTGTAACATTAATAAATAGTGTTTTATGAAAAGATAGAACATGAATTGATGGATTTACATAACCGTTTGTAACATGAATTGATGGATTTACATAACCGTTTGTAACATTAATAAATAGTGTTTTATGAAAAGATAGAACATTACTTGATGGATTTACATAACCGTTTGTAACATTAATAACTAGTGTTTTATGAAAAGATAGAACATGAATTGATGGATTTACATAACCGTTTGTAACATTAATAACTAGTGTTTTATGAAAAGATAGAACATGAATTGATAGCTTTACATAACCGTTTGTAACATGAATTGATGGATTTACATAACTGGTTGTAACATTAATAAATACTGTTTTAAGAAAGATAGAACATGAATTGATGGCTTTACATAACTGTTTGTAACATTAATAACTAGTGTTTTATGAAAAGATAGAATATGAATTGATAGCTGGCTTTACATAACCGTTTGTAACATTAATAAATAGTGTTTTATGAAAAGATAAAACATGAATTGATGGATTTATATAACCGTTTGTAACATTAATGAATAGTGTTTTATGAAAAGATAGAACATTACTTGATGGCTTTACATAACCGTTTGTAACATTAATAACTAGTGTTTTATGAAAAGATAGAATATGAATTGATAGCTGGCTTTACATAACCGTTTGTAACATTAATAACTAGTGTTTTATGAAAAGATAGAACATGAATTGATGGATTTACATAACCGTTTGTAACATTAATAAATAGTGTTTTATGAAAAGATAGAACATGAATTGATAGCTTTACATAACCGTTTGTAACATGAATTGATGGATTTACATAACTGGTTGTAACATTCATAAATAGTGTTTTATGAAAAGATAGAACATGAATTGATATCTTTACATAACCGGTTGTAACATTCATAAATAGTGTTTTATGCAAAGATAGAACATTATTTGATAGCTTTACATAACCGTTTGTTACATAAATAAATAGTGTTTTATGAAAGCTTTTTGAAAGAGCACATAAATTGATAGTTTTAACAGTGATTTATGAAATGATAGAAAATAAATATATAGTTTTTACCAAACAGGATGTACAATGTATAAACAGTGCTTTATGCAATGATAGATAATGTATTTTGATCTCTGTTGATAACTAATGGAAATGATGCATCATGAATAGAGGCTGTCCAAGATTAAGAATAAACGTATGTTTATGACAAGATAAAGTATGAATTTTGTTTAAGATTTGAATGTTTTTTTTTTCATTTCACTTATATTCCTCTTCTTCCACTGTTTGTGTGTGCAACGACTTCGATTATAGCTAACATTATTGGAACAAGTGTAACATTATTAACAGCTGTTAAATTCATGCAATACTGTTTATTATTACAATCTGTTTCTCTCAAGCTGTCTGAAATAAAACTCATATTATTGAAACCACACATTCTTGTTATTCTTGGAATGATTTATTCCCAATATTTTTCAAATACCATGATTAAGACAATTGCTAGATCGTCATCTTTCGTGTTTAACTAGACTTATTTGATAATTGATGAGCGCCAAGAAAAACACGTGGAATGCAAATTGAAAATAAATGAGTCCCAGATCAGCTGTTTGTAATGGGGTTATTAAGAAGTTTTATACCAGTAGGAATTGAGATAACACAGACAGACCTTATCGTGTAGATATTTTATCTCTCTTAAGTATTCTGCAAAAACATTGACTATTCTTTCATCAGTTATCATTTAAATAGTTGAAACTACATGTGTGTGGAATTAATTGCTAGATTTCGAGTCGTATGTTCCCATTTAATTGATTGTGTACTATTACAATAAGTTTCATATCATGCTGCTTTAGGGAAAGTGAAATAATTATCTTAATAGCTGATACGACGATAGTCGAGAATAGTTTTTCATGAAAAATAAGTTCATTTCATACATGATCCGGGTTTCCATGAGCACATCGAATAAGGTATTAAATACTGTTCGACACGGCGTAGCATATATACAAGGCCAAAGTAAACCCTCAACAATGTCGATTGTTGCCCTTTGAATTATTGGTCCCTAACTATAGGAACAGAACAAGTTGGAACAAGTTCTCTTTGCAGGTATCTGAGAGGTATGTTTCACTAGTTTTATCATATCAGTAGTGTATTCAAATACAACTGTTTACTATGCGAACAATTCACACGTGTTCAACATTTTACTTTGCTTTTATTCGATGAGGACGTGAGGGACATATGGACCTGTAAAATTGGTCCATAGAGTCTAAAACCACTAAACATTTGTAACAACCACTATATCATTCATCAAATACATTCATACTATAGTGTAATTTTCATCTCACCGGCTTTCCTAAATCTTGATAAACATTGTTGTTCTCCCAAGGGATACGAGTTAATTTATGCGGAGTGGATCTAGTGTTAACTCGACATTTATCCATCAGCAGTCCGTCTATTCATGTGTGTCATAATTTTATTGAATTACTTATCATAATGAGACACTAATTCTCTAGTATGGTATTAATAATTCGAGCATATGATGTACAAGAACAATCAATTAGAACGTGTCTGTCAATACTTGGCAATATTTTGATTGGTGTCTGATTATGGAGGACACGGAAGCTTTAAAATTATTCTACGTAATTATGTTTATTATGATTATGTTATATGGATTGATACGTGACTAAGAGCAGGTCTGGCATCTGCTAAATCTTATTTAAATAAGTTGTCATGTCTTCAAGTTAGTCTCAAGCGTTTATTAAAAGGAAAGACCATCGAGTCTTAGCTTATAACTTATCAATTTATAACTATTTGTGGGAGATGTTTGGCTTTCATTCAGACGTCCAGTATGCCACGATTACATCAGTATGTAGTCCTGCTACCTGTCTTAGACATCGACATATCCGACGAACGAAACGGTCTCAACAAAAAAAGTCTCAACAAAGTTTCAAGTTCCATCTTGGCAATGATTTTGTTTCTTATTGAGACTTTTGTCCTCATCACTCTCCTTAAATCATTTAGGATTTAGTAGTAATATATAGACACGGCTAAAATGCTAAATTCTGATTCAATGACAGTTTACTTCATTAAATTCTAACTCTCAAATAGGGTTAAAAAATGAAATCGTTTTGATTGAAGTGAAGTAAATGTAAAGCGGTGTAATGAGGTATCCAGTGAGTTAATGCTCTAAAAAAAAGGTTCCATGACAAATTATCATTATGATTTGGAAACCAGAATTAACCCACTAGGATTGAAACGGATTAGACTCAAAAAGATTTAATCTTCTTTTAAATCTCATCTGGGATTATTCCTTTGAACAGTTTCCATTTTGCTTTAATGATCATCTGGTAACCAAACAACCATAAAAATAACGATGTGACGTCTTCACCCAAGTAGTCGTCAATTTGATCTAAAATGAACGTCGCTCTTTGATGGTTCTCAGTAGATGGAAGATTTATTGTAAAATCCTTTCAGGCAGTTTCAGGTCAATTTCTTCCCGTCTTACATAAAATATGTTCATCATTTCTTGTCTATTACACGAATTACACCCATACTGCTTACAAATTATCTCGATATATACAAGGCTGTGAATTCCAGTGAGACTTTCACAGAATATTAGAATATAATCCTCTCGAATAAATGGCATAAAGGCGTGAGGGCAGCAACCTATTATCTAGAAGAATGAAAAAGGGCTTTACGTGCTATACTGTTCTGCAATTTATTAAATAAGGCTTATGTTCACATGTATGGAAAGTTAACTACCATTACCCAAACTAGCTGTTCTGATAAGGGTATATCCAAAACATATGTCAGCAGAATAAGATAAACTGTTTCCTTAATTTTGTTCCTTACAAAAACAATACATTTTAAGGGCTATTTGAATTCAGAGAAATAAGGTGTCTTCCAGAATTCAGAGAAATAAGGTGTCTTCTAGATAGGGCTAATTTTTCCCGGTTTATTGGATTGAGCTACCTCTCATTGCGACTGAATGAATATAAACATCATAGTAGTTGTAACAATGGAATTAGAATTGGCCCTAATGGGAATTAGCCCAAACGGACCTGACTCACAAATATGAATGTTTCCTCGATCCTCTCATTATGTCTATTACTTAATTTCAATCCCCTTTGTTATGACATCAATGTACAGCAATATTGCCATGGGAAAAAGGTCGACATTCTAGCTCTGTCCAATTGAATATATTTCCAATCATTGATTCAATTTATTAACTGTGACATACTTATACTCTAACGAATATAGTTCAATATTGAGTGTGACATATTAATTCGTCCAGCTTCTCTATTGAATACTGATAATAACTGTTATGAATATTCTCACCTCTTTTACTTTTGAAGATGTTGGTTTCTGGTAATGAAATCGGTGACCCAAATACTTGTGATTTGTTTATCACAAGGTGGGATTATTTTATCACAACCTGTGACTTGTTTATCTAGATTGTATAGTCCTCCTGAATGTCTGAATCATCATCATCATCATCATCATCATCATCAGGGAGTTGTCCAGGTGAAGTCTCATATCATTTCTTCATCTGGATTTACCAAAGGTTTTGAATAGAAATAGTGCATGTTTGGCCAACTGTTATATACATACAAGAGCATATTTGAAACATGAAATGGCTTTCCCATAAAAACCAAAATTACAGTTTCTGTTCTCATTATCACACGAATTATTGCAGTTCCCAAACTCATAAAAATATTGAAATTTTGAAAGTATCGGCCTGAAAATACGTGTATAGACTTTTGCTTATCAAATTGTTACAAAGAGTTTCCTTTTGGTGAAAAACACCAAATTTCACATATTTTCTTACTTTGGATTATTTCATTCAATTTATTCAGTCATTTATATTTTCGGACAAGTTCCGTTTTTTTTAATGGAATAACATGTATTTTCATAATTTTATGACCTTGATATTTTTAAGTTATTGTCTTTTAAGTGAAAATTATCAGTCTTCATGAAGAGTTAGCACGGAAGATAGAAAGCTGAATGGCATACTAGGAAGTAACCATGTCTTTAAGAACGTTCAAACGCGTTCGTTTTCGGTCAAGCCTTTAATTGACATCCATTAATTAAAAGATAAAAAAATCGATCAAATTCAAAGCGGTAAATAGCAGGTATTAGTACATGAGATTATTGTCATTGTCTTGGCAGCTACGGGCTTAAAATATCTGAAATATACGTTGAAGTCGGATAAGGGTTACGTTTTCAAGAACGAGTGTAACTCAAGAAGATAACAGCTACTTTCTAAAACACATAACACACCCATATTCAATGGTTGAATGGTAAATGGAGGGACATTTGACTGTTTAACGTATATTCTTGAAGACTGCGATTCCGAATGAACAGTACCGGAAATTACACATTCATATATCAGATTTCTGCATAATTGGGAAATGATGAACCGTATATACCCAATAATATCAACCCGTTGCACACGTTGAAAGTTGTCATAGATAATCCGAACCATTTAAGAGACACATATCTTTATTAAATGCGTCAAAGACAATTATTTTTGAGCAAAAAGTAAACATTATTACGACTATCCAAAAACATTTTCGAAGGTTTCTGAGTGCAATGACGTCATAGCGAAATTTACACCCAGATTATTTGCTAGTACTTTCAGAGTACTCAACTCATCGCTTCTGGCTATTGTAATAGAAAATATAATGACTAACAATAACTTGACATATTCTAAGAGTGAAAGTAAATGGGTTACTCTGTCACCAAAAACTAGTTTAAGGAGATTCTAATTGCTGACATGCAAGATGCGGGACATTACCAATTTAACTCTTAAAGGGTTAACTTTACAAGTAAACTATCAGAGGAAAAATGTTAAAAATTGTACGTGTCAGTCTTTAGCTAATCAAAAATAATGTTCAGACATAATACTATTTTATCAACCAGACTTCTTCGAAGCAGCAAGTTCAGGAATGACAAACATTTCAGTCGTAAATCCTGTTTTCTGCCAGACATCTCCAAATATGTCCTTAGCTCTGTTTAAGTTCTGTTGTACTCATGGGGTTGATAGAAAGTATTGATACCATTTTTAAGTCAGGTTTGTGATGGTTTAAAAATAGGATAATCAAACTTGGAGGCAATAATTCAATTAAGGCGCTTTCTGACGTAAAGTCTGAGTTGCGTATCAGCGCCATCTCGCAGATTAGTACTGGATTTCCGTATATAACAGGCTATGATCTTTTCCCTAAATATTTAGATAGTGAAGAGATTAGGTTAAAGCCAGTGCCCTGGCAAATTTACACGGTAAACCCTAAAAAGATGCAGAAAGCTCATTTAACTGATCGAAATATACTAATGCTAATACCTGATCCTTTCTTGTTTTTTTAACAGGAATGATTACACTATTAGGTTGTGTACCAACGTGATTGAAATATCGACTCAAGCCGTGATGTAAACGATGAATTACAAAAGGTCCGTTTTTCTAATACAAAATTAAACTTTCTTCTATCGTGGTGCAATAAAGAATAACTGGAATTTTACAGGAATATTCGATGTTGTTCTAGAAATTGGAATAGTGTATAGAACCTTTTTAAATTCTCGATACGGAGATGATCCATGATAAATTTTCTACACAAATCTTCTGTAAATTCAAATCAATGCTTATTATAAAATCCTTAAAATTTCATTAAAATTCCCACTGATCCAAGATATATATCAAGTATGAACATATCAAAACATAAACAATTAGTTTGACAAAGAGCATGGGAATGCCAACATTGTTACATTTCTGGTTGCAGGAAACATGATATGACAAAAATGTTATAAAGTCGGGATTTTTGTTTTTTTTCGTCCCTAATACAAAAATAAAACCAGAATGGAAGTAAACCTTGGCTGCATACGTTATGTGAAAGTAAAGACGAAAGAACATCAAAGAACTTTGAAACGCCCTGATTTCGAGAATCATATAAGACTCATAATTACTTTCTAAAAAGTCTTATCAGCTCTGAGTGGAAAGTCTAAGGCAATCATTGGTAAGTATGTGAACTATTCTCAATCACGAGTACAGACATGTAATCTTATTATCTAATATAAATGGCTGGCCTCATGAACCTCTACTACTAATATTACTGTTAAGACAGGAAAATGAAGGAAAAACTATTTGATATTGAAAATTTATTACTAATAAAACTGTAAAAGACTGATTAATAACCTCATGAGTCACACGAGTCGATGAATTTGGAAATGATTTGAATTCCCGTAAGAATTTCCTCTCCCGGTTGCATTAGTAAGCTGATATTTAGGTTGCAGTAAAGAAGAAATGTCTTATTAAATCCTAAAAGTTTATGATTTTGAAAATTTCTGAAGGCAAATTTTACGAAACTGTTTCAACTTTTGTACCCTTCCTCCTTGTATCTTTGCAACCAGAAAGTAATTGGAATAAAGAAATACACCTTTAACCACTAAAGCACGATTCCTATATTTGGATTACAGAAGACAAAACTTGTGCCAGCCACGATCTGCTTGCAGTGTACCGTCGTACCAGCTTACTAACAAACCACGTTTAGATATCTTAACGAAAGACAGTCAATCTGTTAAATTAAGCATGAAACTTGACATTTCCAAATATTTTCACTTCAGAGTATGCTTCTTTAAATATATTAAGTGAGATTTATCGATGTGAGCAGTTTTCAATATCAATCTAATTTGAAATGGCACGTTTAAATAAAATCGACAATAAAAGTGGAAGAAATACTATAAACTGGCGGTTTATTCTCCAACTAATCTAAATCTACCGAACATATTAATACTCTATACTTTTAATTATCATTTATTCGGAAAACTTGAAAATCTGTAAAACTAGACACATTTTCCCATATTTTCCATATTTCTCAGCTTTCCCTCCTTCGGCAATGGATTGATAATTGCGTCAAAAAGACACAGGTATGGTTTTAGTGTTTTGCAGCATTTGATTTAAGTAACAATACTTTTTTAATTATCTCTTAAGTTGTTTTAAAATCACAATTCCAAATTAAAATCAATAAAGAACCATATTGGTTTTACTATATTTTCCATATTTCTCAGCTTTCCCTCCTCAGGCAAAGTATTGATAATTGAGTCAAAAAGACAAAATACAATTTTTGTGCTTCCTCCGAAGTCCGCGCTCATTTCAAAACACAAATTAATTTAATTCATTTCAACTGCATTTCCTGCAGTTATTATAAGTTGCAATACTTTCTTTCTTTAATCTTAAGTTGTTTTAAAGTCAATGACGCCACGAATACCAAATTAAGATCAATATAAGTGCCATATTTGCTTGAAAGTTCCATCTGATCCCGATCTTTGTAAGTTAGCGTTAAACCAAAATAACTTATATAATTATCAATGTCTCATCTTTTGTGTCGTGGTTTTAATACATGTGTAATATGAGTTCAAATCCCAAAAGAGAATCTCGAATCTTGCGGAATATAAATTAGGTGACAGGTGCGGTTGGTATTGAACCGGAAATTCGTGAAAGGATGTGCAACAAAATAACTAAACACGCTCAATCTTTTTAATAACCTGATTTCGATGTCAGTTTTTCTTTGTATGCTGTTTTTTAGAAGTAATATTTTGACCTATAATGATGACAAAAATATTCATTTTGTTTCGCCCACTGCAATTGCTCATACGTCAGGAAATTCCAATTTCCATCACAGGGAAAAAATCGCCCGACAGATAATAGACACTCAATTATTAAGTGGACTCTTTTAGTGTGATCTTGTGAATACATAGATATGCTTTACTTACAAGCGACATCCATTCCGATGAAGTTATCAGAAAACTTCCACTCGTGATGAAGATTATGATAAGGATACATATACTAAACTACGTGTTTAGTCTTGTGAATACATAGATATGCTTTACTTACAAGCGACATCCATTCCGATGAAGTTATCAGAAAACTTCCACTCGTGATGAAGATTATGATAAGGATACATATACTAAACTACGTGTTGTTCTTACATACATTTTGGTAACCAGTGCAGGCGCATGGTTTCGTATGGTGTCCTTGGAAATTTCATTGATATAGGCATATAACTGCACAGTTTCATATAGCTTCACGAAACGAAACTAGCAACTTCTGAAATTATGTAACCGATTTCTCATGAAGCGTTGAATAAAAGGATGAAACTAGTGCCTTGAATTGTTCTTTAATTTGCTTCTGAATGAATAATTCTGCATTATCAATGAACAAACCAATTGAAAATTGCTTATCGTTGGCGATTGAAATAACAAAATTTTCAGACTGCATGGAAACTTTCCAAAACATCATTCTTATTTTGCGTTAGAATTTTATATCTTATAACCGATTAAGTAAGTCCTGACCACACTTTGCTGAAAATATTCGATATATTTCCAGGAACTGAAGTGGCTATATTAAAAATAAAAACAGAACGAAAGTTAATTAGTTATGTATTTATATTGAAGATTTTAGACCGTTGGGTACTGCACAAGATGTCAATTGCTCGGTTAGCCTACGTCGAACAAATAGTGGGCGTGATCTGTGGTCGCGAGATGAGCTGTAAATGGGTACCGTTAATCTTGGAAATATCAAGAGTTTTGACAAAAGAACTGTTGGTAGTAGAAAGGACCTTACTAATTCAAAAAGGATTTTTTCTTTCTTTCGTACGAAAACCTCTGATGGCGCACATTCAATGATCTCTTAATGTTGTGACCAAACACATCAATATTACAATGATTGCATATTGTTTTTATTTTATGTGTATCGGGGACATTGATAGCATCAGTTTGCATAATTCCAATTATCAGCCAGATGTCTGTGGTACCTGCAATTAATTCTAAAATAAACAAGTGTTTGATGACGCCACTAATCGCAAAGTTTTTATAAGGCCCTTCGCAATTAGTGGCGTCATCATATTCTTAATTTAATTTGAATTGCAAGAACCACAGACATCTGATAGAAAATTGGAATGGTACAAACTGATGCTATCAGTGTCCCCGATACACATAAATTTTTTTTTTTTAGAAACCTCTTTAAGTCCCTTTAAGCACAGGCGAATCGCAAGTAGACCGAGACGAGTTAATCAAACTGTGACGTTGTCTTAAAGTCTAATTGTGTTTAATTGTGATAATGTTATTTGTCTTGTAAATTCAAAGTGGTAATAAAATGAGTATGACATATTGATGTGTCTTTTATATAGGCCTAAAGCAAGCTCTACACATGAGGTAATAGTTTACAGGGATTGTAAAAGGTTTTCTAAAAAACAATTATGTGTATCGGAGACACTGATACTATCAATTTGCGCCATTCCAATTTTCACTATTCTCTTTTTCAATATGATCGCAAAATATGCTTTATCACATAACATCCTTCGCGATTAGTGACGTCATCAAACACATAGTTCTATTGGAATTGCAGGAATCACAGACGTCAGATTGAAAATTGGAAACGTGCAAATTGATGCTATCGGTGTGCCAGATACAAATGAAAATTTTACAAAACATCTTTGCAATCCATGCAAAAATATCAATGTATAAATAATAATACACTCTGTGATTAAATGACATCATGACAATAAAAATGAATCAATGATATTATCTAACTTATTGCGCGTGTATAAGCCACTTATAACATAGACAGTAATAATTCAATTTAGTTTATTTGAAAACTATTGTATAATATTGTCTGTCATGGGATATTTTATTGACGTTCTATCAGTTGTAAAACATAGAATCTATAAGTAAATTTCACAGATTGTAGAATTGTATTGTTACTTTATAACAAGTATACTACGGGTTAGATCGATTTATTGGCTTGAAGTTAGAAAAAAGGAAAGATTAGGAGACATGAGTCAAATAAACAAAACTTAATTAACACGTAGAAAGAGTGGAATTTGTATTCAATTATATCAGTTTAAAGAAAGATTTACATAAAATAAATTTTTGTGTTTGTCTTTGTATAGTTATAAAAACAGATTTTGTCCATTTTATTTTTATATTAACTGGGAATGTTATAAGCTATCACATAATATATTTATTTTGTACATATTGCCTGTTATCTAATGAAATTGTTGCAAAATGCAGCGAAAAATCTGACAGTTCTTAGTTTTTAATGAAACCGTGCTTCAACCTCCGTCATATTGTCAAGGTTACTATTACGATGCATTACAAACGTCTATGATATTATAATCATTAATAATCTTTAACATGATTTAACCTAAAGTAAGCATACCGTGGTTATCCTAAATAAACCTGTTCAAGTCGTTAGACGTTGTTTATCTTGCTGGAATTACCAATACAATATTGCCCTTTAGGGTATCTGAACAGTTTAGCGAGTTAAGACAAGATTTCATTTAATTAAATATTGTTTTATCAAAGTCGACTACGCGACCAAAAATTTATTGCACATCGCAATAGATACTATTTACTGTATATAATCAGTAACCCCAATCATCTTTATATGTCTTTCTCTTAGCCTTTGATGTTAACGAAACACAATACGATGAATCATTATACCCGTTGTTCATGAAACTGCCTGCTTGATATTTGTATAATTGAATTGAGAAACATTAAAAAGAATGTTTCGTGTTGAATTATTTTTACCAGGAAGTAAAATTTTCCAAAAGCAATGTCTGATTATACCTTGGTGTTTGTAGACAGCTACTCTTTCAATCTGATCAAACTTAAGCCCCGTCTACACAATCAATTTGTTCAAAGCATCGTCTTATATTTGTATGGCCATGTTCGTGGACAAATGTTTGATCGTCTGGACGGCTTTTCCAACAAAGTTGAACTTGAACATGGTCAAACATGTTTGACGTTGTTCAAATTTTTAGCTGCATGTTCCATCAACAAATGTTGGCAATATTCAAATTAGTTACCGGTCTTTAACAAATCAGCAGTCGTATGTGAAAACTTATATCAAAATTCATCAAACTTATATCAAGGTTCATCAAAATTATGTCAAGGTTAATCAAACTTATATCAAAATTCATCAAACGTGTATCAAGATTCATCAAACTTATCTCAAGTTTCGTCGAGCTTATATCAAGTTTAAACAAACGTATGTCAAAGGTCATTAAATGTATATCAAGGTTCATCAACTTTTAAACAAAACAAACTGGATCAGATTTATCAAGTTCCGCCAAACTTATATCAAGTTTCATCACAACTGGAATAAGTTTACAAAATTACAAAAAATCAGAAGTAGTTTCTTAAAACTCAGAAGAAGTTTCCTAAATTTCAGAACAAGATTATCAAACCTGGAACAAGGTTCGATAAACTCAGAACAAGGTTCATCAAACTCTTGACAAGTTTTTACCCAATTTATAAAAATAAAACATAACAAGTTTCGTGAGTTCTCATTACAGTATATATCAGCCTTTAGAAACACTATGCACAAAAAGAAAATGTGATCAATAATCCATTTGGAGAATTTATAATGAGAGTCAGAAAGGTATTATTAAAAACAATTCTTATCATATTCACATTATGAATAATAAATGGTTGTTACACAGAAAGAGCATAAAAATATCGTAAGAAATGTAAATCGATTTTACAATTATTATGTCAAGTTTTAAGAAACTTTTAATATTTAATCTAATGCTATTCTAATATGGATTCCCACATTTTTATTATAAATACAAAACCATTCTCAATGACTTATACAGGGATACAAAAACTATATTCTGTAAAGAGCAACTGGTTGGGGTTTTCAGTAGCATATTAAATGAAGATGAATCGAACTTCTTTTATGAAATGCCAGATTTATGACGTCTCTAACCCTAGTCTAGTCTAACTAACTGACGTAGTAGAACGAAAAGAAAGAAACCATTATATTTTACGAAGATAACAACTTAGGTTATCGAGAATCATGTCTACCAGCCAGCTTGATCGTAGTCCAGCTGGTACAAAATCCGAAACGGAAATATAACGCGTATTAATTTTATTATAAGGAATATTAAATAAAACACAACTGTCGAATTTGGAGAGACATATTCAATAGTTTTGTTCCGTTGTCTAATATTTAAGAATCAATGCTGATGATTTTATTTCCGTTTGGTGCAGTTTGTTTGTTAGGTTTTTATACGAATCCTTTTCCGGATTATCCATATTCATTTACAACTGGAATGACAGGGAAAAATATGGATACTAGACATTAACATGCAGTCAACGACAACCATTTGTTCAGCATAACTTAGCAATTGCCGCTAAAATTCGAATGCTTTACAGTCCTTCCTGAACAATCTGGTAAACTTAGTAAAAGACATACAAAATAACACCGAAGAAGTTACTTAATAACATCTTATAGATTGGATGCAGCGTAAGCCTTTTCATTTCTTTAATTCTTTCAGAAAAATAAACACGTTTACTCGGAGATTGTGCTCTGTGTTCTCTGCAGGACAAAGCTTTCTTGATCAATAATATAAAAACCACTTGAAGAAAACAAGTTTATTTTTGTCTGAGGGCTATAGTGTTCAACACGGACTTCAATTTAATTTACTGCACATTAAGAACACAATCATTCGCCTAGCAGCAACAGCGGT
>NW_008707225.1:214863-243621 GCF_000327385.1 Lottia gigantea | reverse complement strand
ATATAACAATACAAAATATATACAAAATATTATATATATCTACTACACAACCAGAGCATATTATACTACATAATCATAAAATATAATACTACACAATCAGAATATATAATACTACACAATCAGAATATATGATACTACACAATCAGAATATATAATACAACACAATCAGAATATATGATACTACATAATCATAAAATATAATACTACACAATCAGAATATATATTACAACAAAATCAGAAAATACAACTATACACAATCAGAATATATAATACAACACAATCAGAATATATAATACTACACAATCAGAATATATAATACAACACAATCAGAATATATGATACTACATAATCATAAAATATAATACTACACAATCAGAATATATATTACAACAAAATAAGAAAATACAATACTACACAATCAGAATATATGATACTACACAATCAGAATATATAATACAACACAATCAGAATATATGATACTACATAATCATAAAATATAATACTACACAATCAGAATAAACATTACTTCACAATCAGAATATATGATACTACACAATCAGAATATATAATACAACACAATCAGAATATATGATACTACATAATCATAAAATATAATACTACACAATCAGAATATATATTACAACAAAATCAGAAAATACAATACTACACAATCAGAATATATAATACTACACAATTTGAATATATAATACTACACAATCATAATATATATTACAACACAATCTGAATATATAATACAACCGAATATATAATACTACACAATCAGAATATATAATACTACACAATCAGAATATATAAAACATCACAATCAGAATATATAATACTACACAATCAGAATATAAAATACTACACAATCAGAATATATAAAACAACACAATCTGAATATATAATACCACACAATCAGAAAAATAATACTACACACTCATAATATATATTACTACACAATCAGGATATATATTACTGCATAATCAGAAAATATATTATTACAATCAGCATGTATATTACTGCACAATCAGAATACATAATACTACACAATCAGATTATACAATACTACACAATCAGAAAATATAATACTGCACAATCAGAATATATATTACAACAAAATCAGAATATATAATACTACACAATCAGATTATACAGTACTACACAATCAGAAAATATAATACTACAATCAGCATATATAATACTACACAATCAGAATATATGACACTACACAATCAGAATATATAATACTAAACAATCAGAATATATAATACTACACAATCAGAATATATAATACTACACAATCAGAATATATATTACGACACAATCAGAAAATGTAATACTACAATCAGCATATATATTACTGCACAATCAGAATATAATTATATAACTACACAATCAGTGTATATATTACTGCACAATCAGAAAATATACTACTACAAAATCAGAATATATATAACTACACAATCAGATATATATTACTACAGAATCAGAATATATAATACTACAGAATCAGAATATATAATACTACAGAATCAGAATATATCATATTACTACATAATCAGCGTATATATTACTGCACAATCAGAATATATAATACTACACAATCAGAATATATAATACTACACAATCAGAATATATCATATTACTACACAATCAGAATATATAATACTACAAAATCAGAATATATAATACAACACAATCAGAATATATAATGCTATACAATCAGAATATATGATACTACACAATCAGAATATATAATACTACACAATCAGAATATATAATGCTATACAATAAGAATATATGATACTACACAATCAGAATATATAATACAACACAATCAGAATATATAATGCTATACAATCAGAATATATGATACTACAAAATCAGAATATATAATACAACACAATCAGAATATATAATGCTATACAATCAGAATATATAATACTACACAATCATAATATATATTACAACAAAATCAAATTATATATTACAACACAACCAAAATATATATTACTACACAATCAGGAAATATAATACGTCACAAGACAGAATATATAGTACAAAAATGACATGATATATAATGCTACACAATCAGAATATATAATACAACACAATCAGAATATATAATACAACACAATCAGAATATATAATGCTACACAATCAGAATATATAATACTACACAATCAGAATATATAATACTACACAATCAGAATATATAATACAACACAATCAGAATATATAATACTACACAATCAGAATATATAATACTGTACAATAAAAATATATTTTACTACATAATCAGAATATATAATACTACACAATCAGAATATATAATACTACACAATCAGAATATATAATACTACACAATCAGAATATAATATACAACACAATCAGATTATAGAATACAACACAAATCATATCATAATACACAATGAAATTGTATAATAAAACACAACAAATATATAATATTGAACACAACCAGATTATTTATTACAAAACAACAGAAGATAGGGCTTTAAAGGACAATCTTTTATCTTTGAAGAAAATATAAATGATATTTTAGTCGTCTGTGTATAAACATAAATACAAGCTATAAACAGTGCATATTACATTATTTACAGGGCACTTCTTGTTAATGTTGTTATTTTGTCCTTGTGTAAAGAGAAAAAACAACATAATCTTGAATACCAATAATCAAATAGTTATTTACTACATTATCAATGGCACCAATCTATTAGCATTGATTAATATTGGGATAAAAGGAGAAAAAGTGATTATATCTTCCAATTATTGAGTGATAATCGACAAACATCAAGTTAAAATTAGGATGTAAATCGTCAGATATTGTAGAGATGATTCATTAAAATCCCATTTTAATCATTGATTCTTTTATTAGAGCTCGAATTGAAGTCCATTCAAATCTAATATTTTATAGGATTTCAGTCAAATCACGATTCTATTGACTTCCTTTATTCTATAACAATGGTCCATTTTAATGTAGTTTATATCATCCATTGTTTTGTTAAATTTTAAATAATAATCCGCTCCGTTCAAAGTAACATTGTTTATAATTTTATTGTCCAGAAATCTCCGATTAATTCCCCGAAACAGTAAGTTTGGCCCTTGAGGTAAAATAGGTCAATCATTTACCTCTTCTTTGTTTATGCCATGTTTCCGTATCATTCATTTAGTTGCCATCAGATAATATATTTTCTAATGCCACAAAAGGAAGTGTCTCTTGTCCGAAGTAAGCCGCGGTGGCTCGACGAGTTAGCGGAGCCAGGTTGACGTCGACATACAGGCTATAGCTGCTGTCCTGCCAATTTCTCAAATTGCACAATGCATGGCGTTTGGCCGTCATCATACTCCTTTCTAAAAACGTATGCATAGCTCCGCCCGCTAACTTCACATTGCAGACCCGAAGGGCGTAAAATTATTTTATTATTCCCCATGCGCGAAGGATTGCTTGTTCTCGGGTATTATTCGCTGGATCATACCTTTTACACAAACTTAAAGCGGCAGATTGGCCATTTTCGGGGATTGATTTAGGTCTTTAATATATGTATCATGTAAATAGTATTCAGGAGTACTAGAAATATACGAAAATAATTGCTAAGAAAATACCTCAAACAGGAATTTAACTTTCTATTTCTATATATGTCTTTTCTATATATGGCATAGTCTCGAGAAAGAGTTTTATTGTAACTTTCAAACGCGGATAATTCTGGACAAACATGGATTTCAAGGCTCAAATTGCGAAGGTGAGCTGTGAACACTATTACTGATTAGCTTAGCCCAAAAATTCCAGTTTCTGAGACCATAGTACGATTGGTCGAACGAATGGCGCATCTGTCCCTTTAAACGTGAATCAATCCATTCCTTAGGGCATAGTGTTTCGAAAATATAAGTCTTCATATTTATTTGATAAGAACTACAGGATTAAATGGATACGATGTCCAACAGTCCTTATGGAAGATATAACAAGTTGACACAGACAATGTAACTATTGTAACGATAGCATAAGCTCGACACCACGAACATGCATCAAATTGATTTGGCTAGACCTAGTCAATTAAATCATGGCAGATTTCACATTTCGGAAAAAATCCATCAATAAATTAAGGTATTCACTTAAGAAAATGTGGCTTGTTCAACTCAGTCATTCTATTGTTTAACCTTAGTATATTTAGAAATATGCAGTACTTGAGACTACTAGACGATAGCTCTACAATGTAGCAAAATCTCGCTTATTGCACACTGCACTATATCATACGCCTCTCTAAGCACTACTCAAACTTAGCTAACATAATGCGTAAAACTGCAAATTCCTTTACATTTGTACCTTATTAATTCTGATAAGTGTTGAAGCATAATTGTATTTCAATGTATTTAACACATGACAAAAAAACGTCCCATGAGCTTCAGGTATAAATCATTACCATATTTAAAACACATATAAAATACATACCAATGATATAAAAACATAAATCATGCTAAATAACATGTCTATGAATTTTAATGACTAGAGAATCTATTATAAATGAGTTATAAATCCTTACAGTTTAAGTGGCCATACCGATAGTCTCGTTGGCTCAATTCTTATGCTTACAAAAATATTTTTCTCATTTTAACTACCAAGAAGGGGCTCTCTAGCTAGCGTTTTGTGTTATGATTTGGATTCTAAATGAAGGTTTAAGTCGAAAATGGGAGACTAGGGTAACCTTTAAGCATCACAGTATGAAACAGTATCATCTTGCAACTGCGATCAACTGGCCGGTCTGGTTATATTTACTAGAAAGCAGAACAGCAGTTACTGATAGCAACTGACAGCAACTATACTCTTTTAGTCGTCGGGAAAGGAGTCGTTGAAAATCCAGTTGCTCTTAAAATTTTGACGGTCAAAAAGTCTCACTGTGGTTACTTAGGAATTCCTTTCAAACGTTGTTCTTTTTTCTCTCAGTGATGCGATCAGATTATTAAATGTTAAAATTGTTATCGCAGTAAAGTGTATTTGTGGTAAATTTTTACTTTTAAAATTTCCTATAATCATTTTTATACAAGACACACTTCTGTCTAGTAAATATAATCAATGTTTAAGAGCTGAATAATATTTACTAAGTAAGAAAGGAATATACAATATAACAACATTAGCTTTAAGAATTTGGAGTTAAACCCGAGTCATATTAGGGCATGACCTACCTATAATCGCTACCATTTTAAATGGAATTTGCGATATAGACATAAAAAACTAAATTATCGAATCACAAACGTCGGATCAGAATCGTACAAATAGAAATATTTAAGACTATCAGGACGAAGGCTTGAGAACCTCTCCTGAACAGACAAATACTGAAATTCTGTCGATTACAAAAACGAAGACAAAATATGACTATTATGATATAATAGCATGATTTAATACACAGTATCATATCATTATCATGCATTGCATCTGAAAAATAAAGGCTCCGTTTAGACGTGCTGTCAATGATAAAGCATCGTTTCTCGCAACAAACATGACAACAATAAGATTTACTTGGCATTAATGACGTTACTTTCTATAAGAGATCATAATTTCAGCTTAAAGGGACAGTTGCGCCATTTTTATCAATCATACTTTAGTCTCAGATACGGGAACTTTTTTTTAGCTAAACCAATGTGTGTGTCCAGAATTACCCGCGTTTAAATGTTTAAATGACGCCCCGCCATTTTAGGATACCCTGTGATATATGAAAAAGTCATAGAGAAATAGTAAGTAAAATTCTTAGGAATTATGCAATATTCGTACATTTCCTGTACTGAAGACTGTTTACATATATTCAAGACTAAAATCATCCCCCCCCCCCACCCCCCAAATGTCGCAACAGTCCCTTTAAGGCCACATCAATAGATGTTTTGATTTAGAGAGTAAATCAGGCTTTGTTATTATGAATATGTTTCTAATCATTAGGGCATCAATACAGGAACATATTCTGTCATACTATTCTCTTTAGAATCAGTCAGTCAGAAAACAATAGTCTGAAACCTCCTTATTTGTGTATTACGATGCGGAAGTTTAAGTTGGTCAATATTGGTAATAACAAAATCTGTGTTCCTTGATTGTTCAATATATAAAATCAGTTTTCTGTAAGAATTATGTTCGGAGAAACTAAGAATGATTGAAGGGTGCTATTTTTATAAGTTTTGAAGTCAGTAGTTATTTTTGTACTTATTGATTTAAACCCGATATATTGTTACTCTGGGGCCAGAGAAAACTTAACGTAAGATGATTTTAGTGTTCCAGTCTTCAGATTGGTCGATCTTTTAAATTAATTTCAAATTTAGTTTTGTTATCCAATCAAATTACTATATTTCTTAACATATTCTGCATTTTATATCAGTTAAGTTTTAGAGTATAAGGCTCCTGGTTTATATGGCCATCATCATTTACATGGATCTTTCGTCTCGTTGTGCTTCCCTATTTACTTATATTCTTGTCACGATGTCACTATGCTTGCGGAGACTGTAGTTGTACTGTATGTAGCGTCGTTTTTCATCTTGAAATACAAAAAACATGTGATACTTCTTTTGAGTTATCGAAGACTGGGAAATTGAAACGATCGATGCGTTTGAACAACTATCTGCCTGCCTGGGAGACCTTGACTATACTAATAGCTACATGCCTCGTACTACCACATTTGTCAGATTTCAGAGAATAAATAATCTCTAATATGAGAATAAAAACCAATATTCTATTTAAAGAAGGAGCAATTTATTATAAATAATTAAAAGATCTTTATAAAACCATCTATGTCTTAACTAGACGATCACGTGTCAGAAGATATAAAAATCCAGAGCAATTAGTTTCTCAATTAGAATCTCTACTGTCAGTCAAATTAATCAATGTTAATCCTAGAAACTATTATAATCAAATCTTTTAATGGTAGTCCAACTCTTTGATGCACACTATAGGTTATCAGCTGTCGTTAATATACCTCAGATCAAAAGCCTCGTATACTTTTCAGTCCTTCTGGAAACGTATATGTCGAGGGGTTAAACTGGTAATGTCTCTAACAAAATAACCAACTTTAAGTAAACAACTTGCGCTAACGTAAATTTACTGGTACGTAAATATGATATATGTGTAAATGATAAATTATTATGAAATACTTGATACACAATTGACCGATACATGCCTTAAAGGTCGAACCTGATATATTGGATATCGAGCAAAACCTTGATACTTAATTTTTGTAAATGATATACTTGACCTTATATTGAAACATTTTATAGCTGTATTAAGTATATGAAAATTTGAGAACTTGATATTGAGTAAAATGATATGCTTGCATTTGATAAGCACAATTGAGTACACGATACTGAAAGTGAGCACCATATATCTCTAATACTTGATATTGGATTATGGTAAACTCGAATTTGAAACACGATTTTTTGTACACATGTAATACCGAATACAAATATAAACACAAGCACTCGAGCAGTCTATTTTATATAATGGTAGAAATAGTAATTGGAAATGTACTGTAACTGCTCTTATTATTAAACTCGTTCAGATCAAGAGATACAAGACTATCTAGCTTTGGTTGGAAGATAACGTTCTACCACCGTCATACAAAAACATAGTTCTCAAATGCAAAATAACTTGATTTAAAAAGAAACCTATTTCATTCTATAAACAAGATATTTGTTTGTTTTTATTTCGGCAGTAAAGGTTTTCGTTTTATTCACGAAATCGAAAGATTTCTATTCATTGGCTCACATTGTCAAGACTAAAATTCAATTTAGTATTGTTAGAATTTAATTGATTCTTAAACTTATCGTAGAAATAACAAAAGCCACTATTGAATTTTCCATACTGCTCTATCTTTCTTGCATGTATCACTATCGTTTTATTTTAAATCGATAGATATAATTTGAAATTGATGCACATAAATGACTTTTCAAAGCGAATGAAAACAGACAGTATCCAACTTCGGTGATTTAAAAAAATGCATATATGTTAAATCTTAATAGGGTATATTTTGCAGAAGTCATGGGTCACCTTTTGAAAGATCGTATATTGCAAGAAGGATGGATATAATACGATACAGCCACAAACTGTCTTTTAAAATGCTGAACTATATTGTAATTAAATGAAAGAAAGTTTTATTTTGGCCGACTTCCATATTTCGGGGAAAATTAGTTATAAGAATTACTACAAGCAGGGTTTCAGGTTTAGTGACTACTTTTTTTTGTCGCAAAAGAGAAATTCTCTTTATGATTTGCATCATCTACGGTTGTATGACCACCGTTAGCTTGGTTGATTTTAAAGTGTATCAAGAGATAATTGTCTGTCAACTACTTGCAAAAAGGGGTTCAGTTTTATTCAAATTAGAAAAAAAGATAATAAACACTTGATGAAGACTATTGAACGTAATCAGATTAAAACCAGACAATTTAAGAACAATTTCTTAACGATTTCCGATTTCCAGTCTAATAACAGGAAAATATTTTTCTCCGCCGTTCTGAAATCAATATTCAAATCGATTATAGTGATTTAGTTGGACGATGATTACTGGTGATGCCAGACTAGTGAAAGAAACAACCAACTTAATAGAAACTTGCCAAGTATAAATTTGTTACAGATGTGTCGATATTTGGATTCTCCTGTACAGATAAAACGATATGACCAATGCAGGTACTGCCAGTCACCATACTGCTCTTGATACACGAACTGAGTCAGTATGTTCTATACAAGTATTGTCAGCTCTTGATAGGCCAAGATATGTCATCGGATTTTTCAACCCGGTTCCCCCAGTCTATGATGCAGGTTAGAAGGACTGACATGGAAAAAGCGGCTAGTCGTCCAGATGGGACAATAAACTTGGTCTCGTGTGTGTGCTACAGGATGTGCACGTTAAGGATCCCTCGACAGTTACAAATCGAAAAGGCCAATGCCGCAGTCCCTGTATTACACCGTGCATGGCGTTTCCCGTCTTCATTAGCCCACATGGTGCAAAAAAAGTAGGACGTAAAACTCAATTCATTCCATTTGATACAAGAACTTAGACAGCATGTCCCTTACAGTTATTGTCGGTCATCATACTGCTCTCGACATACGAACTGGGTCAGTAATGTCAATACAGGTATTGCTAGTCATCATACTGCTCTTGATACACTTACTCAGTATGTCCAATACAGGCATTATTAGTCATCATACTGCCCTTGATACACTTAGTCAGCATGGCACCTACATGGAATTATCAGTCATCAAACTGTTCTTCATGCACGAAATGAGTCAGTATGGCACATAAATGTCGTCATCAAATTCCTCTTGATGCACTTACTGAGTATGGGCCATACAACTATTGCTCGATTCGGGTTTTACCTTAAAAAGATACCGAATACAGTATTAAATTTATGGAAGGCCAAGAAAAGAGTATAAGATATAGTCGTAGTTGCTTTACCAGCCCAATTTCTGCATTCTCTATGAATGTATGAAAAAACCAATCCAATACAACTACAATTGAATAAATATAAATATATTCGTGGAGACAGTGTTAATTATTTCCGGGTCGTATTTGGCATTTGCAGATATTACCAATGAAGTCATGTATCAGTAAAATTGACATTCTGAATTGTGGTACAGATAAGTGAAATTGAGTTCATGCAAAAATAAAGCACATATTGACCCAAAAATGTTCATGGTAAAAAAGGATCTCCACGATGTTCAGCTTTAGGTTCCTGGTTAAAGTACTAAGTGATAGAATATCTGATCAAATCAGTCAAGAAAGACCAGAATGTACTATTTTGGTTCTTTGTAACTCATAAAACCTACTCATTTCAACGAGTCACATTATAGAGAACTCATTTTATTTTCCTGCTGGATAGTTTTAAGTGTAATCTATAGAATTGTTTGCTCTTTAAATTTCCTGAAATGTCGACTTATCACATTGCGTAATTCCTCAATTTGATTCAGTAGAGCCCATAGCCAGTGCAATCACTTGTGAACTAATGATGTTCGTGGTTATTGAAATGCAAGATGATGTGAGGTCATTGAGTGAGATGTATTCAGTTCTATTTCACTGATTTATTCTTTATCAGTCGCGAAACCGCTTTCAGTTTCAGAGTGATTGATAAATTAGTTAAAATTCTGTCATCAACACTGTCTGTTCTATTTATTCTTAGTCTCGAGGTCCGAACATAGTAAATGATAAGAGGTAAAGTTAAGCCTTTATTCTCCAGTCACTGTGTGTTAATTCACTGGCGGTCAAAATTGAAGGATTGAGTCCAGAAATTAATTCTATAAAAATTACATCAAATTCTGTTGAAAAGACGGCATTAAACACCATTCGTTGAAAACAGCGATGTTTGAATACGAAAAATCGGAGCGCTTTCATCTAAAAGTTGTTTCAACGAAACCGTTTCCGATTTTACTTACCCATACGCGCGTACAGATAACTATTATAGGTTACGTACATACATCTGAAAAACTGACATTCGGTATTCCAGCATACCGCCTACTTAAAATGTAATTATTTCTGATTCGTTCGTGTTCAGGATGTTATACATATACTTGGCATTTTGGACACGATATTGTTTCCTATTTATAATCCTTTTTAAGATTGAAATCTAATTTTGTCATCTTAATAAGTTGCTTATAATGCTCGATTGCTTTATTTATATTTTTCGCTTGATCGTTTGACGGAGTTTTACTTCTAAATTGAAGAGCTTATTATATGTAATGGCTGGAAATAATTTTTATAACAGTTTTAGTCTACATTGACGCATGAAGTTTTATAGAAATCATGCAACGCTAATTAGACATTTTTGAATATATGGGCTTTAGGCTATCTTTACATAATATGCTGTAAAAAATCAATGGTACATCATTTTACATGTCATAGCCAAGACAATATAACATTGTCGGTCGCCCTGGTGCTCAGCTTTCAGAACATAAATGGAATGTATTGGAATTTAATGGCACATTTCATGTACTTTAAACACGATTTCTTGACTCCATAAAATGTAAATTATATAGAAGAGACTTTACAAAGCTAGAATTTAGTTCAGCGTTTATGTTTCGTAATGGGATGGCTGTTTGAGTTATGACACTTGAGTGAAAAAAAACTTTGACGATACCTCTGATACAACATACTTTGACGAGACCTCTGATAAAAAAATACTTCGACATGACCTCTGATAAAAAATACTTTGACAAGATCTCTGATAAAGAAATACTTCGACATGACCTCTGATAAAAAAATACTTCGACATGACCTCTGATAAAAAAATACTTTGACAAGACCTCTGATACAAAAATACTTCGACATGACTTCTGATAAAAACATACTTTCACAAGACCTCTGATACAAAAATACTTCGACATGACCTCTGATAAAAAATACTTTGACAAGATCTCTGATAAAAAAATACTTCGACAAGACATCTGATAAAAAATACTTTGACAAGATGTCTGATAAAAAATACTTTGACAAGACCTCTGGTAAAAAATACTTCGACAAGACCTCTGATAAAAAATACTTCGACAAGACTTCTGATAAAAAATAACTTTGACAAGATGTCTGATAAAAAATACTTTGACAAGACGTCTGATAAAAAATACTTTGTCAAGATGTCTGATAAAAATTGTTTGACAATACCTCTGATAAAAAAACTTAGACAAGACATCTGATTAAAAAAACTTTGACAAGACGTCTGATAAAAAAAAACTTTGACAAGACGTCTGGTAAAAATTAACGATCAAAACGGATATCGGGATCCCAGTATGATTTTCCTGTCCTGCAATGAAGGGCGAGAAGATATATGTTGGTCAGGAATCACTGCGTCTGAACTTGTCTACTAAGTAGAATAGGAAGTTCAACAAGTAAAAGAAAAGAGTATGTACACGAATGACTGCGACAATTCAATTATTGTCTAATCACTCGGTCAGAATAGCATTTCAGAATGTACTTATATAATCAAAGTACATTATTCTTTAAAGAATCGGGGATTTGAAAATGTCGAAATTTCTAGACTCTCGCCCGTTAGCACGTACGACGATCAATATATTAACTGAAGTAATTGAATGAGGGTCGTTGACTATCACTGATCAATCAGTGGTCAATCACTGGACATCAATAAGTTATTTCCGACACAAGACACTAAAAAGTGGACAGTCAATTTATCTTGCCATGGAGAAGAAAATGTGAAAGGTGAAATTGATGTTTGTGATTGATCCGAGGGACTATTTTGATCATAAATTATTTCCTGTTTACTGTTATTATTCTAATAACACTTCTGCTTAATTATACATGGTTTCGTCGACATCATTATTGTTAAACCTCTAATCTCATCAAGTCAAGTTCCTCTTTCCTGCTTTAGCGTGAAGATTCTGCTGGCCTCTCCCGGTAGTGTAACAATTGTAGATGCCCTGTCGTCTGCTTACAATAACTTTTTGGGGTGTCCTGTAGTCTTCTTTCGTAAAAACACCTTGATATCTCTTGTTCATTGATTATAATAACGTGTTGGAATGACCTGTCAAATGCTTGCAACATCTTGGGATGATCTGTCGTCTGCTTTAAAAAACATCTTGAGACGTCAAATGCTTTCAAAACGTCTTGTGATCCATGCCATCTCAAAACGTCTTGGGATACCTGTCTTGGGATCCCTGTCATCTGCTTTCAATAACATCTTGAGATGTCATGTCAGTTGCTTACAATAACGTGTTGGGATGACCTGTAACCTGTTAATGCTTCTAACAGCGTCTTGCCATCTAATAACATCTTGGGATGCCTGTCATAACGTCTGGGATCCTTTCATCTACTTTCAGTAACATTTTGGGATCCTTTCATCTGCTATCAATAACATCTTGGGATCCTTTCATCTTCTTTCAATAACGTCTTGGGGTACTTTCATCTGCTTTCAATAACATCTTGGGATCCTTTCATCTGCTTTCAATAACATCTTGGGATCCTTTCATCTGCTTTCAATAACGTCTTGGGATACTTTCATCTGCTTTCAATAACGTCTTGGGATCCTTTCATCTGCTTTCAATAACATCTTGGGATCCTTTCATCTGCTTTCTGCTTTCAATAACGTCTTGGGGTCCTTTCATCTGCTTTCAATAACATCTTGGGATCCTTTCATCTGCTTTCAATAACATCTTGGGATCCTTGTCATCTTCTTGCAATAACGTCTTGAGATCCTTTCATCTGCTTGCAATAACGTCTCGGGATCCTTTCATCTGCTTTCAATAACGTCTCGGGATCCTTTCATCTGCTTTCAATAACGTCTTGGGGTCCTTTCATCTGCTTTCAATAACGTCTTGGGGTCCTTTCATCTGCTTTCAATAACATCTTGGGATCCTTTCATCTGCTTTCAATAACATCTTGGAATCCTTTCATCTGCTTTCAATAACATCTTGGGATCCTTTCATCTGCTTTCAATAACATCTTGACATCCTTTCATCTGTTTTCAATATCATCTTGAGATCCTTTCATTTGCTTTCAATAACATCTTGGGTCCTTTCATCTGCTTTCAATAACATCTTGGGATCCTTTCATCTGCTTTCAATAACATCTTGGGATCCTTTCATCTGCTTTCAATAACATCTTGGGAGCCTTTCATTTGCTTTCAATAACATCTTGGGTTCTTTTCATCTGCTTTCAATAATATCTTGGGATCCTTTCATCTGCTTTCAATAACATCTCGGGATACCTTTCATCTGCTTTCAATAACATCTTGGAATCCTTTCATCTGCTTTCAATAACATCTTGGGATCCTTTCATCTGCTTTCAATAACATCTTGGCATCCTTTCATCTGTTTTCAATATCATCTTGAGATCCTTTCATTTGCTTTCAATAACATCTTGGGTCCTTTCATCTGCTTTCAATAACATCTTGGGATCTTTTCATCTGCTTTCAATAACATCTTGGGATCCTTTCATCTGCTTTCAATAACATCTTGGGATCCTTGTCATCTGCTTGCAATAACATCTTGGGATCCTTTTATCTGCTTTCAATAAAATCTAGGGATCCTTTCATCCGCTTTCAATAACATCTTGGGAGCCTTTCATCTGCTTTCAATAACATCTTGGGATCCTTTCATCTGCTTTCAATAATATCTTGGGATCCTTTCATCTGCTTTCAATAACATCTCGGGATACCTGTTATCTGCTTTCAATAACATCTTGGAATCCTTTCATCTGCTTTCAATAACATCTTGGGATCCTTTCATCCGCTTTCAATAACATCTTGGGAGCCTTTCATCTGCTTTCAATAACATCTTGGGATCCCTTCATCTGCTTTCAATAACATCTTGGGACCCTTTCACCTGCTTTCAATAACATCTCCGGATCCTTTCATCTGCTTTCAATAACATCTTGGGATCCTTTTACCTGCTTTCAATAACATCTCGGGATACCTGTTATCTGCTTTCAATAACATCTTGGGATACCTGTTATCTGCTTTCAATAACATCTTGGGATCCTTTCATCTGCTAACAATAACATCTTGGGATCCTTGTCATCTGCTTTCAATAACATCTCGGGATATATGTTATCTGCTTTCAAGAACATTTTGGGATTCCCAAGGAACGCATTTCCTTCTCGTGAGTCAATGGTGCAACTCATCCAAATAATGAATCTTTAGGAGTAACTTTTGGAATTTAAGATTGCATCATGATGACATTGGTCAAATGATCTTGAATAATTTTGAATGATCTTGGATCATCATACTTCATTATTCCAGTCGACACAATGGCAATGGTCCGGTAAATACCAATTCCAAAGGGGTTGACCGTATATCAGCTAGTTTATTGAAGCAAATTGTTATTTTTTTTACATTGTAATCATTCAATATAGTTACGTTTGTGGAAATTTTGCTGTTCTCTAAATTGCACATTGGGGTCATAAATTGGTTATATTTAATTATTTATAAATCAGTATCCGATTAACTTATTGTAACCTGATATTATTGATATCAATCATGTCATTAATTAACATAAATTTTTAATTCATAGACTATTCATTGTATTCAAAGTATACAGATTGATTATATTTGAATTTATTAGCAGCTCTAAACACTAATAGAATTTATCCGGTGGTAAGAAATAGTTCAAACATTATATTTTCCGATAATTTTTGGCTATGCATGTACATCTAAATAGCGTAATTAGATCATTCGATGCATGTTTTTACATATACTTGGTGTATACGAGGGATCCATTTAAAGAATCAATAGCAACATACTGGCATCTTGTTCCTAAACTCGAATCTACTAAAAATGCCGGTTTATTTGCAAGATATATCTTCAAGAATCATTTCGGCCTGAAACGAACTCTACGGAGCTGACAAGCATCTTCTTTGCTTAGAAAAACTGATTCCAGTTATATCATTTTAAATTGATGCTATGAACAATTATGATGCTCAGTGCTCAATCTTGATGACAGAGGTTTATCAGGTCTGTCTGAGGCAGCAACTTGGTATCGACACCTTGGTGAGAACGGCTCCTGTCATAGTAATTGTGACCTGGAGTTCATCGGTCTTATGTGATATAAATTCAGACATCGCTCTTCACCTGTTTTAATCAAATATGTCATAAGTTTCTGTCATTCTGTTAATGTCAAACCTTTCTAAGTTTTCTCACGCAAAGTTAAGATTTCTTTAAGAAAAGACTTAACAGATTTAAGAGTCATCTATACAATGGCATTAGGGATGCCTGCAACGTTCTTAAAAATATCTTAATGTACAGTAGCAGTGATTCATTAATAAAATCTTGACACTATCTACTGGCTAGTTAATGAGGTTTGGCCAGACATTCCACCTTCCAGGCAATCTTTTCCCATCTTAACCAATTATTAAATACAAAGAGCACTACAATGTTATAGCAAGTCACGAATGATACTCTGGTATTCTATGATATATAGAGCTAATTGAAAAGCTTGTTGCAGTTAATTGCTGGTAAAAAATGATAAGATTTCTGAAAGGAAATAACAGGTGATGTCCATGAACTAGAAGATACTTTAATGAACTTGTACGAATCTACTAACGACCATTGCCATTAACTGATACCTACAGCATAATGGTCTTTAATTTGTTAGATTTAAGAATTTAGAATATTACAATCGAATCCGTTTTGGTTTTCCTATGTCCTTATTCGGCAAGATCAGTGAAGTAGTATGTATTGTTGTTGACCTGACTATCCGAGATGAGATACTAAATAACCAGATGTAAAGCATTGACTAATAGTTGACGAATAATGGGTCCTTTCCGATGGCAGTAAAAGCATCGTCTAGTTGCCCTATTGCATGAAGTCTGTAATCTGAGGATTACAGCTGATCGGTCATTGCATTTGTGGATAGTTCGACTGGCAGTTGAAGTTGACAACCGTAGACCCAATGAACATGAAACATGAACGGAAACAATTGAAAAAGCCTCGTCATTTTGAAGGAAAGATCACATTGCTGAATTAAGTGCAAACTTTTCACATGATTGTATTCAGCGGGTTCAGAAATGCTCCATTCTTGGCAACAACAAAAAATTGTGACTATTGTTAAAACAGTTCGCACTGTTAGTTTAATGGAAGACCGGCATGTAAACAGGGTGAGGAAAATCATCATGTGAATTCAAAGTTAGCAATGATAAAAAATGTATAACGCTGAGCAGAAAACGGAAGTGGATGTACATGTCATCTAAATATTATAACTTAAAGTTTGGTTATTGACTTCCTATAAGATAACAAATTGTACCGCAGGTATCAGTCATATTAGTGTTTATACTCATCTTCTGTTTCTCCATTCGCCTACACATTCGTGTTTGTCAGTTCAGGCAGGCTATTTCGACTCAATAAAGCGGTCAGTATATATTCATTTAAATGCATTGATTTCAACTTCGTTTCAATAAAATGAGCATGAATTGATAATCAATTGCCCTATATTACATGCATGGCTACTGATTTCATTTTAACTCGTTGAGTGACGACTGAAAATCATGTTTGTGGAATGCTACAAAAAACAAAGGCTTTTGCGCCCACACGGTCACAACATAATTACGACTGAATATCAGACTATATTCTTTGTAAGACATATAGAAGCAGGAAGGTAAACATTAAGAACACTACTTCTAGGTTTATTACATAGCCTACTACGTTTTGAAACACTTACAGGTAACGTTATCAAGTGAATATCAGTGAATATCAGACTACCGGTTCAAAAGGACCTACATATGCCTATCAAGACAACATATGCCTATCAAGACTACATATGCCCATCAAGACTACATATGTCTATCAAGACTACATATGTCTATCAAGACTACATATGCCTATCAAGACAACATATGCCACATATGTCTATCAAGACTACATATGCCACATATGTCTATCAAGACTACATATGCCTATCAAGACTACATATGCCTATTAAGACTAACTTTCTGCATCTAATTGGGTCAAAAGACGAGCTGGGCTGTATTTAAATAATGGAACGAAATGGAGTTTTACATCCTACCTTTCTGCACCAGATTAGGCCAATAAAGCTGTATTGGATAATGAAGTTATGTTATTTGTCACAGGCTGACGTATATAAATGACTTTAAATTTATTAATTTACTCGAGATTGAATATGTCTGGAATTACTGACAGCAAATTACGCTTTGGTAACCAAATCAAAGGCACACTTTAAGATGAAAATGATTGAAAAACCTACCAATTTATTTCAATTGTGGACAAACATTTGTTATATGTTCTCGTTTTATTACAGACACCTCCCGGCAAGCAGTGGTACAGGTCAGAAATAAAAAACAGAATAAATCTGGTTTTCCATGTTGAGACCATTGACTGCAATATCCACTATTCTTGTATCACGGAATGCAGCTTGGATGAAACAATAGCTTTTCTTATATACCACCTGAATACACACGCACGTAAAATAGTGTCTTTTAATTAATGTCATTTAAAATTAAGGTACATTAATGTAACCATGGAAACATAAAAGAAGCCATATCGCACTTATTCTGTAAGTTAATAGATGATATTTGGTCTGAAAATAGCAGTGTGGAAATTAGACGTCAGAAATAACCCGAGAGTTAATAGCTTGATTAGCCTATATTTATATTATAGATAACGGCCTAGGATTAGCTAGCTTAATAACAGAGCACAATATCAGTGTTGATTGAATATTTGTTTACTCTCAGTATTACTGTTTGGTGACACTGAATTAACTTAGTGTGTAGCAAGCCCACCGCTCTAGAATGATTTTACAATGTTGGTATTGAAATGTATCTTTTTAAAAAATTGTTATATTGAATCTGATGCACACTTTCTATTTCTATAATTCTACAAATATATGTATTTTCTATACATAACAGTCATGAAAAGACAAGTCGTCATTAAACTTTCAAACGCGAATAATTCTAGACAAACATGGATTTGAAGGTTCAAATTTTGATGGTGGGTTGTGAACACTATTACTGATTCTCATTTCTCAGACTAAATCCGGATGGCGGACCTGTCCCTTTAACAGATTGTCACTGCTCGATGTAACTTCAGGATCAATGGCATAAATAATCTGATCTGTATCTAGATCATCCAGTGTCACCACGTCTTGATAATGATGTTTTAGAACTGAAATGTCTTGATAATGATTTTTTAGAACTGAAACTGATAATTTGATCTGTATCTAGATCATTCACTGTCACCACGTCTTGATAATGATGTTTTAAAACTGAAACTGATAATCTGATCTGTATCTAGATCATCCAGTGTCACCACGTCTTGATAATGATGTTTTAGAACTGAAACTGATTATCTGATCTGTATCTAGATCATCCAGTGTCACCACGTCTTGATAATGATGTTTTAGAACTGAAACTGATAATCTGATCTGTATCTAGATCATCCAGTGTCACCACGTCTTGATAATGATGTTTTAGAACTGAAACTGATAATCTGATCTATATGTAGGTCAACCAAATCAATGATACAAAGTGATTTAACTTCATGCCTTATTGAATCAATTACTTTTATAGTTCAACAGAATAACACAAGAACAAATTGTCAGCAGAGGATGTACTCGGTGTTAATCTATTTAAAAACGTACGAGAAACTTTTGTGAAATTTTCAACTCAATTTGTACCTTAACATACAAAGTAATGAATATACTTTTCCGGATATGAAAAATGCAACTCAATTTACATACAAAGACTTGGACTGAAAGGATCAGTCAAACTTCAGTTTCAGATGGAATAATATCTGGAAACGAAGTTTGCTGACGTTTTGGAAAATTTCAATTAAACATTGCTTTGTTTGTTACTGCCTTTCGCTCAGCTTATACCCCCATTTCACCAAGGATTGTTTTTTTCCAATCGGCCCGATCTGCTCCAGGTTGTCCCTGATGATCTATTTTTTTGATAGACCCGATCGTCCCCTTTTTTGACCTGATTGAGTTCCGACCACCGGATTAAACATATTGAAAAACAGTATCCAATCGTCCGAAGTTCACCTTGTCTCGCCCACACTCTTGACTTTTCGGCTTAACCTCTAGCACTCTCGAGCGATGGTCGTGCGTTTTTTGGCATAGCATAAGCGCTCGACCCTCGCCAAATCCTCAGACGACCGCCTGTGCCCCGCATGTGCCCGATCACCCTCGCAGGTATCCAACCTTCGTGCTGGTGTGTGCCAACATATCCTGTGTCAATATACGCCTTCATTCGGCAACTCTCACGCAAGGTATAGTGGAAGACCGGCAGAGCTAAACGGCCGAAAGCGTACTCTCTCGAACCGGTACTGTTAATCTCTCAATTGAACAACGCGCGAAGATCGGTTACTGGCTCATGGGAAGCGGACCTCCATCGGGTCTTGAGGTTGTTGTTAGGATAATTAAGCGTGCGTTCGCGTACCAGAGACGTCCGTGGTTTCCCCTACCCATATTATGCTCCATTGGTCGGTAGACGATTTGAGGCGATCTGTGACGATCGGACTCGATTCGGGACGATTAGAGGCTCATCAAAAAATTTAATTCACCAGGGACAATCTGGACCAGATCGAGCCGTCTGTAGTGCAAAAAAACATTAGCCGATCACTTGTCTGTGCCCTTCCCTCGGGGGACAGTGTCCATCGCCCCCGAATGTGTAGGGCAATGCTCGATTATGCTCACAGGTTCACGAATTTTTTGTAAAAATGACACCGATCGACCAAAAGTAGATCGGATACTTACGGGACCAAATTAATCCTTCGTGAAACGGGTTATAAGTAAGAACCAGATGTGAAGGTACATGAATGCAATTTTGCGTGATCAGTTGCTATACATCTCTCTGTTTCCTTTTATTTCTTCGATAATGTCCTTGATAAAACTATGCCAGTTCATTCCTAGTGATAGGACAATTTGATTTTCTATTGAATTAGTGTGTTATACTTGACCTTTTCCTTTCTATTCAATTCAAGCCTTTATGGAAAATACGATAATCTTCGCTAAATGTATGATATTTAAGCACAGCGTTAATAAGTACTGTATTCGAGCACTGCCAACAGGCAAGTACATTACAAGATCATTAAGATGATCTCCGTATGCTGGAAGCACAAACAGTAGTTCTCTAAGGAGTCGTCTCGCAATCGATTCACAACAGCAAATTGTTGTCTATATATAGATTATCATGGACACTTCTTTCGGCGAGATATTAAAATTGATAATATAATTTGTTATTTATTGCTTTATCTATTTTCTATTTAACATTTTAATTAAAAATAGATTATTCTTGGCAAATATCTTATTGAAATCTCGACATAAAGCCAATAATTGTCACCTTCTTCAGAACTAGTTTTACCTAAACTCAAGTACACTTCTGCTTGACGTCAATTCGTCCTGAAATAGCAAAGTACACACTATTTAAATAGTCGCGGTTACTGACATTGTTTTAACTATAGGATTGATTCGAAGCAAAAACCATTCGTAACACTGTTGGTTTCCATTGAACATTGATGGCAACTCGCACTATGGTGTCAAGAGTACAAGTTGACATAAGAAAAAATGTCACTTGGTTATTAAAAATTAATTGGTCAGACTTGAAATGACCTTAGAGACCAATGAATACGAATATGGAGGACATAAGACAACTTAGGGCAGATTAAAGTGGACAGATCGTCTACTCAGTAATTAATGAGATAATTGAAATGAACAGAATTGTGAACATATGGGCAAGTTTAAATCGAACAAATCGTCATTTCAGTAATAACTGAGACGATTCAAAGAGACAAATCTTAAGTTCTTTCTGAGATTTATGTATACACACCCTCATTTCAAATATTATTGTTACAAGTGGACGAATCGAGTTTTCAGTTATTACTGAGACGATAAAAGTGAAATATTGTCATTTCAGAACTTACTGAGACAATTTTATCGAGATGATAAAAGTGAACAAATCGTGTTTTCAGTAAGTTCTTGGACGATTAAAGTGAACAAATCGTGTTTTCAGTAATAACTTCGACGATTAGTGAACAAATTGTGTTTTCAGTAATGACTTCGACTATTAAAGTGAACAAATCGTCATTTCAATAATAACTGAGACGATTCAAAGAGACAAATCTTAAGTTCTTTCTGAGATTTATGTATACACACCCTCATTTCAAATATTATTGTTACAAGTGGACGAATCGAGTTTTCAGTTATTACTGAGACGATAAAAGTGAAATGTTGTCATTTCAGAACTTACTGAGACAATTTTATCGAGATGATAAAAGTGAACAAATCGTGTTTTCAGTAATAACTTCGACGATTAGTGAACAAATTGTGTTTTCAGTAATGACTTCGACTATTAAAGTGAACAAATCGTGTTTTCAGTATTAACTTCGACGATAAAAGTGAACAAATCGTGTTTTCAGTAATAACTTGGACGATTAAAGTGAACAAATCGTCCCTTCAGAAATACTGACACCATTAAGTGAATAGGCATAAGTCTAATTTAGACTAAATTCATATTGACAATAATATAAGGTATCTTGATTTTAGAATTCATTTAAGCCAAATCATTGTAATTTCAAAACCTTTCGAAAACGATTTTTTCTAAAATATTGCACATATTTAATATACACATACAAGTGGTACTTATCTGAAATTTTGGTTAGGGGAAATGGGATTCACCAGTTGGAAACACAATAAAGGACTTGGCACAAACACCAACACAGCCTACGGGATCTGACAAGACTTTGAATGATTTGTGACTTGTGTTTTGATTTCCTAAAGTGTTGTTTAGATTACTACTTAATCTTATTCAATGTTTATGTATATTTGTATATTTTAGATTCCCGAGGGCGGTTGAATATTGTCGTTCCTGTCATGTCCAATATAGAAGGAAGAGAAATCAAGTGTTAAGATATTCATAATGGATTAATGATAATAAACAGGATTCTTCTATTCTATATAGTTATAATAATGGTTATATTATTTCCTTTGGAATCCGGTCTAACTAGTGCTCTTCAAACACGTCTTCTATTCACTGCTACCTAATTACCAATTAAAGCTGCAAGGAAAAAGCACATTGTTTTATTGTTCATAGCAGTGAGAGTTTACAAAAAAGGTTTCAGTGTTTTATAATATACGCGATTTTGTTAAGACCAATGTTTCTGTATATGGCATATGCAAATGTGTACCAAAATTTTTTCTGTTATTACTATGACATAGTGTATTGGTATATATTCTTGAAATATTCTTGATTTGGGATGTAGGCGTTGTCTGATGTTTATTAAAGTCCCATACCAGATAATGGAATAAGTATGGAGGTTCTTGAAGCTCTTGGCACAAATGAGTCTAAGGAATATATTCCTGAAAATGTGGACTCTGTGGAGGGAAGGGATCTGGAAACGAACGGTACAGTGAATTATGTGTGGACCAGTGAAATTACAGAACGTGTAGCCATAGTGTCATTTATTATGATCTGTACCATTGTGGGCAACACAACCTTAATTTTAACCATTGTATGTAAACATTCCCGTCGCATTAAACGTGTCAATATATTCTTATTAAATCTGGCAATAGGAGATTTAGCAGTGGCATGTTTTACTAATACAACTGAAATCCTCTTCTTAGCGTTTGATGAATGGATATTGGGACCTGTATTGTGTAAAGTGTGTGTTTATCTTCAAATAGTGACATTCTCAAGTGCAACATTTCTCTTGATGGCAATGAGTATTGACCGTTATCAAGTTATAGTTAAACCTCTTCAAGCATTAGCCTCTCGTCCTAGAATAGGCCGAAAAGTGTTCCTGGCATGGTTAATGGCCTTTATCTTCGCATCTCCCCAACTCTTAATATTCGTTCAGGTGGAAAAGGGTTCTAAATTTGACGGAACTCCGCGTCGTGCGTGTGTTAGTCATGGCTATACAGCCGAATGGCAAAGGAAAGTTTACATGACGTATATGACCCTTTATATCCTTGTTATTCCATCGTCTGTGATGCTATATTGTTACATAAAGATAATTTCAGTTGTCTGGACACGAGGCAATGGTGATCATCGAAATCATAGCAACCAGACTGAAGACGATCACGTCCAGTCGCCTCGGATGTCCGTTCGTCGTGGCCTGGTGACAGCAGCTAAAAGGCGTGCTGTTATTCTAACATTAACAGTGATCATTGGATTTCTAGTCTGTTTAACACCTTACTTTATCATTACCCTAATACGAATTTACAGTGATTATGCAATTAAATTAAAACAGCCTTTGGCAGTAGCGGAAAGTATTTTTATGACCCATAGTGCTCTTAATCCAATTCTTTATGGTTTGTTTACATTAAGACGACGGCACGTAAGACGCGTTCTAAAACAATTTTCGTGTTGCAATAAAAAAGTGAAGTCACTCGATGAGAAAAATCGTTTACTGAATGGCAGCAATCGGAAAGTAGGAAATCAAGCGAAGAAACCTTGTCAAACTGATGGAAATTTCTCACTTTGTTTAGAAAGACACGGGAAACGGACAAAAGCTGTTTATAATGCGAATCATCAAGAAATATCGCTACTTGATAACGTGGAAAATGAACATGATATAATTACATTAAAATCGGATAACAAACAAACTCCACAATGTAATCAGTGGTTTGCCCTGAAAGAAAATTGTCAGACAAAAAGCCTTAGCAGTGTTTAATTATTATTAATGTGTTCTTCGAAAATTAAAAAAAATTATGTATGAAATTTCTGTGTCTGAAGATGAAAGATAGTCACAGGCAATATATATTGCATAATTTAGCTGAAACTTTCCTATCAACAATAAATGGCATTGACATGTGGTAATATTACCTATGCATGAATGTCTGAATATCTCTAATACCATTTATCTTCATTTGTTAAGTCTTGTGAGAAACCATTGCATTTACTCGTGAATGGAACATATAGATACGTCAGAATGAAAAAATCTTCCAAGTTTACATATAGGTAGTAGAAATTTTGCAATGCCAAAACATCGATCTAGCTTTCGTTTTGTCAGAGATTGGTGCCACAGATCCACTAATGGGTTGACTAACGGGCTGCCTGTACTGTTCCGATACACTTGCCCATGCTTAATACGCCTCTGTATTGAGGTGTTACCTCGGACCCTTAAGAACAAGTAGGCGTTTCCATCAACTTTGAAGACCATTTTTAAAAACACAGGATATACATACACTAACCAAGCCACTTTGGCCTTTGTAACTTACAAAAGTAATGATACTCTATCATTCCATGAGGTATGGTCAAGTTCTTGTCTTACTGGACGCACCATAACCATGATGGATGACCAAATTATAGGCTAAAGGCATCTGATTAATCTTCAATTATTAGCTAGTTCAGTCTGATATAGTCTAAATACTATCGGGGTATAATAAACAACTGATTGATAGAGTACCATTTAATATGATAGCTTCAACATTTTGTTATAATATTTTGTGATTACGATCATATTTGAAACCAGATAGATGTTGGTTGATAGGGGAACAGACAAATAACAACAATAAGCTACTTGAATTCTCCGAATGTAAGTGAAACAGTTAAGAAATCTGTTTAAAATTTCTTTATATAACTTAAGCGGGGGGAATTTTAAAATGTACACATAATCTATCTTCATTTGCAAATTATCTACATCTGTTCTAGTATGTATACTATGAATACTCGACTTTCAATTATTGTTCGCCCTTGAAATTTTATCATAAAAGATTTGGATATGTTTTTGACGGCATACAGTTTTTTTTAAATAGTCCTTTAGCGACATTTAGAGGTAGAAATCATATTAAATATCGGAACACAATTTAATGGTATAATAAAGTATACCATACAATATTGTGTTCCGTTTTTTTTTTATAGACTTTGTTCACACTGAAATATCGGAAGTATAAATAATGCTGCAAGCAGAATCATCACTTATCAAGAAATCGAGTTTTATTGCAAATAAAGGCTCAAATGAACAGTGTTTCTTCAAATTTTCAGGCCCAAACGTATGTCAGCATACAATGAAATTAATACAATCTTCTCATATAAGTTCCCTTGTTGGTGGCGCATATTGCCAAACGTTTTGAACACCCCTATACCACGTAACTACACTAAAGGCTGGCAAATTTTCAATGTTTCGTTTAATTTCTTGGTATTCGTTAAGATTTTCAAGATTCAAATAAACTGAATATAACGTAACGAATCCCATAATTGAAAGGTTTGTAGGTCTTCAATGACTTACATTAATCAAGAAATCGTGGCCAAGCGTCACCTGGTTTGAAGGATCTTCAATTTGGAAAAATTCTTGTAATATAACCACTTTATGGACATCGTTTGGGTAATAGTTCTCTATTTAGGTTGTTTATCACTATGTCTATGGCAGCCGTACGGCTCAATTAAAACCCCAACGATTACTATACCCCTGGGCTTTCTTCGTCTCAATTTCTTCACACTTTTTAACGTTTATTATCTCAACGTAGACGACTTTATGAAAATATAATCCGTTAAGTAGAAAATACTGTCCACTTATAGAGAAGTCGGCTTCATTTTTTAATAGAAACAGACGAAAATATGAAAATTATACCGTATTTATAATAAGCGTTGGACACACAAGGAAATTTTGTCAGAGATGGGAATCGTAAGACCTGTGCTATTAGGCTTTTAGAATTTCAAGATTCACAGATAAACCGTAAGATCTGTGCCATTAGGCTTTTAAAATTTCAAGATGCACAGAAGAATCGTGAGATCTGTGCTATTAGGCTTTTAAAACTTCATGATTCACAGAAGAATCGTGAGATCTGTGCTATTAGGCTTTTAAAACTTCATGATTCACAAAAGAATCGTGAGATCTGTGCTATTAGGCTTTTAAAACTTCATGATTCACAAAAGAATCGTGAGATCTGTGCTATTAGGCTTTTAAAATTTCAAGATTCACAGAAACAGGCTGTTACACTTAAAACACTCCCAACTTTTGAATCGCAATTATAAATAATTTGGTACATGGTGATCGGGTTTAAAATATATACATGTAAACTTTATAAGCTGAAAGCCCATTTTTGGGTGAACAAAGATTGAATAATGAATGAACGGGTTTTTAAAATTGATCCTATAGGATCAAGGATTAAACTTGTGGGATTCTATGGTTCATTATATATATATTTTCTATTCCTATACTCTGCTATAAATGTTAATTTTCGATATATTTAAGTAGCTTAGAGAGCGATCAATATGGCTATAGAGAGTTTATTATTTCTAATACGGTATTTTTTTTTATGATATTAAGGTTAATTCAATTTTTTTTAAAGACGAACCTTATCCGATTCATATTACTCTAGGGTATATATACATTCAGACATAAGACTCATATTTAGTGGTTTAAACCCAAAATTAAATTGAATTAATTGTTATAGGCTACTTCCATGAGGTGTTTTCTGAGCCACTAAGACGATTGCTCTCGTAAAGAAATGTTTGTAGCTAATATGGTGTGGGATGGCCTGAGTAGCTGATCTGTTCTGTTCAGTAATTTAATTACGAGCCCCTGGTGACTATTTTGAAGTATATCGGATAGTGTATACCCCTACAGTGACGACAGTATTGTTTGGGTGGAGAAATAATATGAAGATAAGTCAGAATAAGCATATCAGGGTGGGTTCAAATCACAGTTGATATGCCAAAGAAATGTGACCTGAATAAGTGTCCTCATTATTCCAGTGAGCCCTCTTTATGGGTACCTTAAAGTCACCCATAGACGATTGCTCTCGTAAAGAAATGTTTGTAGCTAATATGGTGTGGGATGGCCTGAGTAGCTGATCTGTTCTGTTCAGTAATTTAATTACGAGCCTCTGGTGACTATTTTGAAGTATATCGGATAGTGTATACCCCTACAGTGACGACAGTATTGTTTGGGTGGAGAAATAATATGAAGATAAGTCAGAATAAGCATATCATGGTGAGTTCAAATCACAGTTGATATGCAAAGGAAATGTGACCTGAATAAGTGTCCCCATTATTCCAGTGAGCCCTCTTTATGGGTACCTTAAAGTCACCCATAGACGATTGCTCTCGTAAAGAAATGTTTGTAGCTAATATGGTGTGGGATGGCCTGAGTAGCTGATCTGTTCTGTTCAGTAATTTAATTACGAGCCTCTGGTGACTATTTTGAAGTATATCGGATAGTGTATACCCCTACAGTGACGACAGTATTGTTTGGGTGGAGAAATAATATGAAGATAAGTCAGAATAAGCATATCATGGTGGGTTCAAATCACAGTTGATATGCCAAAGAAATGTGACCTGAATAAGTGTCCTCATTGTTCAAGTGAGCCCTCTTTATGAGTACCTTAAAGTCACCCATAGTCACTGCTAAAAATGTTTAGTAAAAGACCAAAGTCTAAAAGGGATTGTAAAAATTTTTTATGTGCATTGGGGATACTAATTTCATTAATTTGCACCAATCAATTTTTCAGACGTCTGTGGTCATCAGACACTTTTTTGCGGAATTTCTAACTGAAAATTGGAATGGTGCAAATTGATGCTATAGTGCCCATGATACACATACCTTTTTTTTTAGAAAACCTCTTTACAATCTTTACAGAATCTTGAACCAATGATATTATCCATGTGAACTAATGTGGCTTTTTCTTTTAATGGTCAAAAATTGTTTTTTTTTTGTTCTGTATGCACGAAAAATAGTTACCGGCATGCTAGTAGCCCTGTTAGATGCCAAACCTCCGCACCGACTTGCCTATAAGAGAACTTTTTGCCCTACGGCCCCCAACCCCTAGAAAATTTTGACCGATGACACTGTTAGATGATATTTATCTCGAACCTCCCCGGAAAAAAAAACAAAAGCCTAAATAACGCCAATCTAATGGCAGTATGAAAATTGTATCCTTGGTTCTAGCCTTTTGGCCTCTTGTTAATCCCAAATTAAACACACTGTCTGTGCAGTCTGTTCACGAAGAGCAAAATAAAAGACCAGCATGGTCATTCCAACTGCCTAGATGTACATAGATGACCGAATCACCTAAAATTATGTGATATACTACAGTCCTGGTGATATTCTATTCTACTACCATAGACTGGAAGCGACAGTGATATTCTGTTATATCGTGTTACTCCATCCATGATTCACAAGCGATATTGACAGTAAAGCTTATCCTGCATTATATCCATTTCAAGTCAACTGATGGCATCCAATAACAACCATTATAACATGATGAGGTCATACCATATACAAGCTTTTACGTCAAATATCAAACGTGTTCACTTCAGATTAGAAGAAAAACAGACAGCCGAGAATCACCGTGTCAAGAAAACTGGAGAGAACAAAGAA
>NW_008707225.1:200148-214813 GCF_000327385.1 Lottia gigantea | reverse complement strand
TAGGGGGGGGGGGGGGGGGGCGGAGGAGGGGGGACAAATTTCGTACAAATGATAGTGGCATTAGACTGAAGATGTAAAGTAAGGTTATTTTAAGACCATTATTACTATGTTGAAATGGATACCGATTGACATAAACACCGGAACATGGTAAAACCGACATTACAACTGATGCTTCATTTTGTCAAGTTCGGAAGACTAAAAGCCAAGTGCAGATGAAAATAACTGCAAACAGTCACAAATTCATTTCGATATTTAAAAATATCGGTTTAGATCCATTTTGTAAAAGTGAAACCTAACGTCATGGTATTGACGTTGAAGATATTATTCAAAATCTAATTTCATATAAGTTGCGACGTAATTTTATTTATTTCCAAAGCTGTTATCACATGAAGGCTCTCTGAGTCAATTTGGAAACGTACAAGACTTCGATTGAAGTGAATTAATTGAAATATTACAATATTCGTTATCGCTTTGTATGAAATTATCAAAATTTCCCCTTGTCAAAAATAAGCATTTGAAAGAAAAACAAAAAATTTAAAAAAGGCACATGTCGAAAAATGAACATGCTAGATCAATTAAAAACATTCATCTATTTTCTTCTCTTTCAGCAACAATTCCACACAGTATATGGATCTTGGTGAAAATGTACTTTAGAATAAAACAAATTATTCTTTAAAAAAGAGATGTGGCTTTTACTATGTTAAGATCTGCAGACAAACCTATTGAAGCAACCAGATGATAGCGAAATGTGTCTTCTGCAACACAAATCACATTTTCATTCTGACCTTTGGAAAAGCAATTTAGTAACCTGGAAGAAAATAAGTCTATTGAATAGAGTCAGTCTCATTATTGGTATAATATTAGGAAATATGGGTCATCTTAAATCACACTATAACTAGTCATTTACATCTCTGACCTTTATGAAAGAAAGCTTGTTAAAAAGAAACCTGCAGACAAGAGTTCATTATAGATAACGCTTTTACACATTAATGTCATTTCTGTAAGTAGCCATTTGGATACTTCAGGCTGATAGTTTCTTCCCAGAGACAAATAGTTACTAGCTTACAAATATATTGCTGATATCGAGTTGTGCGCAAAGTATGACACGCTGCAACAAGGAAAGCTATATTTTTTTTCTTTTCGTTGCATATTAAAATATATGTTAAAACCATATGTTAATATAAAACCATCTGTCGTTATTTGGGTTTCAAAGCTATCATAAAGACCTCTTGTGTAGTAAAAATAGTTGCAAATAACTCTTGTTTCTTTTTGCCTTACTAGCGTCATTTTCCAATTTAACCACTGAGTAATCGCAATAGTCATATTTTGCCAAGAACAAGGCTAATACTCTGCTCACCTACACTAAGTGGCAAGCATATTGATTCAAATGGTGTAGAGCAAGACATGATAACAAAATCTTTCTCTGTCATTTGTTTAATGGTTTAAAGACCGCTGCTAATATCAAAACATATTTCATCATATCAACATTATATAACAAATCCTAAGGGAAATTATTGAAAATAGGTTTATGCCAGCAGCGATGTGATAATATATTGTCATGTAATTAATATTGGTCACTGATATAGTTTATGACAGGCAGATTAAAGTGTGCCATTTCTAATTTGACCCTTGAGCATATGTCAATAATTGAATATGTCTTGATGATGCTAATGAGCCTATTTCAAGGACATGACATTAACTGCACATGAAATCTATCAAAATAGTGTACAGCCGTATTATAAATATACATATACTTGCGCAACAGTTAGAAGTTAGAAGTTCAGTGTAAGTCTACGTTATACTTTTAAAAATCTTTACACTTGAAAGACTAAAATATTATGGCTACATGAAGAGACTGTAGTTTTGTAAGTGACGCCATATGTTACTCGATTTTACGAGTAATCTCCCTTTTCCACGTGCAAACTCGGTCCATGCCTCTCCAGACCTTGTTACCCCTAAGAATGGGTAGTATTTTGTGCAATGTGCAATGATTTATAAAGAGATGTTATTGTGGTCGGCGACTGAACTTGGTAGAAAGTACAGAACCTTTTTATACGTCTCTGCACGATATCTTTTTAGCTTCTATGGCGACAAAATGAAACAGTGTTTGAACAAAAGCCATTCCTCCTTTGTCTACTGAGCTCCAAAAGAAGTAGTTTAAGATATATCCACAGGCTTTTGTCAAATTCAGTTAATGGAATACCATATTAGACCCACACAGAATCAAAAATAAATTGTAAGTCTAGGTAACATTCATCTGCGTTTTCAATTAAGAATAAATATATTATAATCCTTATATATCCTAATTATATTATAAGTTTTGAACGATATTTAGGATCGAAGGGTTTTTATAATCATACATATGTCCAGTGGCGGGGAAGGGGGGGGGGGGGGCAACTACAGAGACTGAATTCAAATTGTGGCTATTCTGTGGTGGTGTTATGGTCGCAAACCTCTCATAGAGCGTCTTAGACGGTTTTCTCAAGAAAATTTTAGAAAAATTAGTTGATTTTGTACAATTTGCCCCCCTCCCCCACCCCTCTGTACCCCCACTGGCGCAGCTACTGCACATGTCTTTTATTATTAACATGGAATATCGGGCATTTTGAGATACAGCATGGCGGGTTGGTATAATATCGCAAAAATATGACATTGTTCATATTAAGGATTATTAATTTTTTAAAACGGAACGAAACTATTGAATGTGAGAAATATGCTAAGGTTTTCTCTCAATTGTATGTTCAAGAGTTTCAAAATTTTTCAGAATTTTTATGTGTATTACAGACACTTTTCGCATCTATTTGCGTCATTCCTATTTCCATTCAATTATGTTGTTTTTTTTTATATTTCAGGAATATTTGACAAGATTATGACGTCTCTTTCACAAAGACTCTAGCAGTGAACGATACTGAACGACCTCTTTTAAAAGTAGTTTAATGAAAGCAATAAATAATCTGTGGCTAATGACAAGTTAATACAGTTGAAATCAGTTGGTTTACCCGCCGCATTATTCTCAAGATTAAACAATCAGACAAACTGTCTCGGTGTCCTTTACAATACTACCAAGGAAGAGTTTTAATGACTGATGGTAAAGCTATGTTGAGAAGCGAGAACATTTTATAATCGTGGACAGTATCAACTCACGCTCTCTCATTAGAATCAAGTCATGTTAAGAAAATTTAAGTCGGTATTCCAGACAAACCAGACATCATTATTTCACTTTTCCATCAAATTCATTTCAAATTACATTATTCATGCTCTAACGCACCCCAGTCCATACGGTGATATATCTGTTTTTATTTAGATACATTCGAAGTTTCTTGGGAGAGAAGAGAGGTTATCCATTCTATTCATGTGCATACAACATATTATTACTGTCTTATTACATAATATATAGAGTTTTAGACAAATTAAAATTTCCACCTCTCCATCTACACTAAAAAAATTCCCGAACCCCTTGCCGAAAACACAACACAACCTGAACTCAGACAACAAAAAATTCCTACAGGGAATTGGAAATCCTACGAATTCCAATGACGACGACGGCATGGATAGCGCATGCTAACTAACAAGTAAGATTCAAGTTTGGCAAATCGTGATACAGTAAGAAAGGTTATACAAATATGATCTATGATCTAAGTTTTTGATTACAATTATCTTACTTTTGGACATCTGATCAGGAACTTGACATTTTCAACATGCGAGAATGACAATCGAATCTGATATATCACGAAACACAAATGAAATTGATTTGGAAACAATAGTGTAATATGAATAATGCGCAAATACAATATGATCATCACATTAAAAGAGATTTCATGTCTCTTAGTAGGCTAAACCGAAAGGTAAATAAACGCCACTTCTGTAAATACTTAAAAACCTAAAGCACTGGCAATTATACATATTCTGAGGTCAAGAAACTCATTTTGCGTGTTTTTGTTGTTGCCATAAAGTCTAGAGGTCTTTAATAAGATATATTAGAAATTGAAAAAAAGATATATATTATACAACCCTATGACTTTTTTTTAAGCCTTTGAGTATATTATATTAATCCAATTGGTATTATATATTTATATAACGCCAAAAACCTGTCGTAACTACATCCAATAACCCGATACCATACTTTCTTAAATCAGCACACAATCTTTTTTGTTTTGTTTGATAAGTTGATTTATGATTTTTGGCATTGTATTAACGTCAGAATAAATCACATTTGACTTTAAAACTATCTATAAGCCTTGAAGACTATAACAAGTATGAATGGCTGTATAATCTCTACAATATGAAAATATCAGGAAATGTTACCTTACATTTTATTATCAGAAAGAGTAGCCTATGTAAAGTGCAAGTCTTTGTAATATATAACATTAAAGGGACAGGTTCGTCAGCCGTTTGACAAATTGTACCCTAGTCTTAGAGGCAGTATTGTTTAATAAACCAAATACTCCGCATGAGAAAGTTATAAACGACTCGTCTTTTCTTCAGACCCTGCCATATATAGAAAATACATATATAGAAATAGAAAGTGGAATTCCTAGTATGAGGAATTTTTGAAGGAATCCAATAACCCGATACCATACTTTCTTAAATCAGCACACAATCTTTTTTGTTTTGTTTGATAAGTTGATTTATGATTTTTGGCATTGTATTAACGTCAGAATAAATCACATTTGACTTTAAAACTATCTATAAGCCTTGAAGACTATAACAAGTATGAATGGCTGTATAATCTCTACAATATGAAAATATCAGGAAATGTTACCTTACATTTTATTATCAGAAAGAGTAGCCTATGTAAAGTGCAAGTCTTTGTAATATATAACATTAAAGGGACAGGTTCGTCAGCCGTTTGAAAAAATGTACCCTAGTCTTAGAGGCAGTATTGTTTAATAAACCAAATACTCCGCATGAGAAAGTTATAAACGACTCGTCTTTTCTTCAGACCCTGCCATATATAGAAAATACATATATAGAAATAGAAAGTGGAATTCCTAGTATGAGGAATTTTTGAAGGAATTATACGATTTTCAAATATTTCTAGTACTTTGAAGACTATTTACATATTCAATACCAAAATCAACCACGGAAAATGGCGAACTGACCCCTTTAAGGTTTTTATAGTGATAATATGTGGGTCAATTGTGAATAGGAAATGATAGTCAACAATTAACTCAAATGTTCAAAGCCGTGTAGAACTGCGCTGTGTGCAGTGTCATTTTTCCATGATTACAGTGCTCATTGAGGGTTGATATAAACTAATAAGTTTAAGAATAAACAAATGGATTGAAATGTAATGCAGAAGAATACAATCTCAGTCAGATAAGCCTATTTGTTACCGTTATCTTGACATCGTCTATTGGTATTATCAACCCAGTCTTGGCAATTAGGAATATAAATTAAACGTTAATATCATATGCTTGCGGTTATTTTTATTTAAATCGATGGCAACAGTCTCAGACATCACCAATCTGTGGTTTTCGTGAAGAGGACAAGATTTCTATCACTTGGACAGATTCAATTACTCCGAGTACCCGTCTGAACAAAATATCTATTCCGTTCTGAAAGAAAGAGATAATACAAAATACACGTACAAAGACAAATAGTTTAAATTACGTTTCAGTTTCTTATGTCATTGCCCGCCTTCTATTTTAATTACCATGTCAGATTATAGCAGCTTGCTTAGTTCCGTTATCATAGACGAAAGAACAAATCTCCACATCCCTTACAATAATTGTAAAAATCCTCCATCACTCTTTCCCACCACGATCCACGTTATGTGCTGCTTATAGGAATTTTACAAATTTAGCTCCAAAAACCTGTTCTGTAAACATAAACCGTCAAAATGCAAGGCAACTTACTCTGCCAGTTTCCAAAAGACAGTACAACGTTTCACGATTCGGAAATACAATGTATGGCAATAAAGCATTTAGCGGACACGGCATCTTTATGCAATGTTTTTACCTGATGCGGCAAAACAACGTTTCATGATACGGAAATAAAACAGCATTATAACGTATACCTTCTACGGCAATACCACATGTATCTGATTCAGCCATACAATGTTTACTTGATACAGCAACACAGATTTTACTTGATACGCCAATACAAGTTTTTCTTGTGCGACAATACAGACTTTACCGTTTACCTGCTATGGCTATGCAACGTATACCTTGTACGACAATACAGCGTTTATCTGAAACAGCATTACAACGTTTATCCGATTCGATAAAACAACGTTTAACCGCAATAGCATTACAGCGTCAATGTTTACCTTATTCGGCTTACATCGTTCACTCTATGCGGCAATACAATATTAACCGTTTACCATGAACAGCAAACCAATCTCTCAAGATAATGGTATTTTGTCTAGCCAACTTTTTAAGAATCTTATCACTCAGCGGAAATGTTACATTTAAAACACTATTCTCAACATTTTGTGAGCAAAATGCAAAGAGCGATAAAAAAATCTGATCATTTCCTATTACATCACACTACTTTAAGAAGAATACAAATATTGGAATAAGCGGGGTATAGAGACTTTACATTCGTCTGGTCGCTGATCAACAGTGTCTTAGTTATTAACCTGAGACTTAAAACCTCTTACAACCTTTCATAAACCATTGGCAATTTCTATACCTCTGGCTATTTTCCTATTAAACCAACATCCTCCACATAATAACTCATTTATTGTTCCAGGGTGCTTCTACTCTAGAAATCATACATAGAACTGGGTACATCTACACGTCCAATTATATAGTCTAGATCATAATATTTATCAAATAGATTTCTACAGCTTCTCAACCTGTTGACAAATTGGCTCTTGGTGTTTCTAGGTTGAACATTTCCTAAGAAAATGTGGCGTGTCACGAACGATATCATGGTTATTCAATTTACTGACTATTGTCCAGGTATGTTTATCCACCATACTTGAATGAATCCTGATAATTATATATGAATTAATTATATTAGTCCATCTTTAAAAAATAGTTACAGATATTTCCATTTAGACCAAATGTACCTTCTTGATTCCGCTAACCAAAAATCTTGCACAAAGCATGACAAAATCGGGAGTAAATGTAAATGTAATCCGGTGGACTCCTCAAACGAGAAGTGTCATCCGGTTATCATGGTATTCACAGAAGGCGAGGGAATATGAATTATAGATGGCGATTGTTTGAGTTGAGTGACTTGAACATAGATAGATATAATTGGGTTAAAGGCCATGCATGGTTCGCCATTGAAAATTCCAGTCTGTAAATGGGTACAGATAATCCGGGAAAGATCAATGCTAAGAGGTTTGGCCAAGGACCAGCTGGTATAAAGGATCTTTAACTGTGAAACTTAAGTTGTTATCCTTGTAAAATATAGGCTGGTATTAGAAGTAGGTCTTGAATATAATTATATAAATAGTCTTCAAGACAACTACAACTGCACAAAAAGTTGTCATTTTAACTTTCAAACGCGGCTAGTTCTAGACACACATGGATTTGAAGGCTCAAATTTCGACAGAGCTGTGAACACTCGGAGACGTGAAGTGACCAAGGCGACAAGAACTCTCTGTGAGTTCGCCAGATAGGATGGCAACAGATTCCCAGGTTGAGGTTGACGTCGCAGAGACTGATTTTGTCTGCGAGAGATGAGACGTTTCCGCAATATGTCTGCGACGTCTCTGGAGACAAAGGATACGTTGCAGCAGCGTCTCTGCGACTTGTCCGCAACGTTGCTTGACCCGTGTTAGAGACAATGTGACTATTGCTGACGGAGACGTCGCAACCTAAATGACGTCTTACAGATGTTGCGGCGACGTCCCCGTGACTTCTAGGCGAAGAAATTGTCTGGCGAGTTCAAGGAGACGTCTCGTCGCCTTGATGAGAATGCACGCCATTTGATCGCGAGGATGCCTCTTCTCTCGCAGACAAAATTAGTCTCCGCGACATTACCGCAACTGATGGTTGGCCTTTGAGACCTATTGGAGACTGAAATAATTTTCGAACATATTCGAAAACCCTGCTACTCCCTGGGAACCAAGTCTCTAGGAGACGTGGCAGAGACGTCTCCGCAATAAGCGGAGACTCGAGTCGCCAATTGGTCGCCAACTAGTCTCCAGACCAATGAGATACGCCGTTCAAGGTCAAAAGGATGGTAAAGCTGTCACTTTAACACTTATTGTTGTTGTACACAATATAAAAGTGATCGAATAGTAAAAAAAAGTCAAATTTCATACATTCTTTCAATTTATTCTCTTTGTTGTATTATTGATAATTTCGATCCATTTTTTTCCAGCTAAATGCGATGTATTTTCAGTTGTTTTATAATGAGATTCTTCCTGTCACGTACACTTCGAGGTAATAAAGGGGGATAATACAATCACATATTGCGCGATCTAGACCAGTATTGTTTGCATTAACATTGGAAACGACCGTATATAATAAAATCGCATCTTTTGTTGAAGTTTATTCCATAGAAAGAATTTTGGCTTTTAAAGGGATTGTAAATAGGTTTTCTAAATTTTCACTTTAATAAAAACGTAATAATAATAATATTTGGCCTTCAAATCCATGTGTGTCAAGAGTTGTCTGCGTTTGAAATTTAAACGACGACTCATCTTTTCTTGAGACTCTGTCATATACAGAAAAGAGATAGAGGCCTATAGAAAAAAATGAGTTACCAGATTTAATATTTCCTGAGCAAGTGGCGAAATATTTAATCCGGTTACAAATTTCATATGACGTAAGACGTGTGAAAAATTCTATTTATCAAACAACTATCAATAAATGCATAATATCCTTAAATTACTTGCTCTTTTCTACATAGGTCAGTCTACACCTTTTTACAAAATATCCTTTCGTATAACAAAACGATGGTGGTAAAATAATCATGTTATTTGGAATAATTTCACGCCCCTGGCCTTCAATTTTAACTAAGTCGTCAACAATGTCATGTTGTTTTGATTACATGGTGCATGAATACATGACCTAATTTGCTACGAGTTCATATCGTTTTTGTGAATCAATGTTATATATTGAGAACACAACAATTGTTAAAAAAAACTTATTTTGATATATTATGTACTTCGTTATATTGAGGTGAGCTATACCATCTTTTCGAGACAAATGGTTGTTTTGTGTAGAAAAGAAAAAAATGCAGCAACCTTGAAATGCAAAAAAAAAAAATAAATAAATTACAGAATTTTCATATTTCAAGAGTTATCTCCCTTATAATAAAAAAAAAATGACAGTATTGTACTTGGGGGCGGCGCAGTGAACTACGGGTAAAAAAACGCTTGCTCTTACAACAGACATCAAGCTTTTTCAAAATCTTGTATGAACCAGCTTGGCATAGACTCTCTATTTTATCCACTGTAATCTAATTAAATGAAATGTCTCGTTTATACACTATTTTATTATTTTTTTTATTAAAATCTTCATGTGAAATATTTTTCAAGTCTAATTAAAATTAGACCAAACTTTCATTTTTTTTTATTAGCTTTTATTTTTATTATAACCAATTCTGTTAATGACTAGCTATAGGAAAAACACCGCATCAGACGTATACCGCATAGAGGTACCAATTTCTGAAGTGTTCCTAATGGATTGCCAACATTTAATTACAGTATATTGTCATAATCAAAAATGTGTCAAATGCACGATTTAGATATGTCGATTGAAATACAGCACCGTAGCTACATAGCCAAATGGAAAGTTTGACAAAAACAGGCAAAAACTTTGTATATAACCCCTTACCCAAAATTTAGAGAAACATGCCTTTTTGTAACAAAGTATTCTTTCTGTCGACATGTTTCCATACGTAATTATCAACACACAGTGACATATAGAATATAATATATATTCATAAAGGGTTTTGTCCTATAGGAAAAAGACGTCAGACTCTATCTTTATTAAATGAAATGTCCTCATGCGGAAGAGCATTTATTGGCTGAGTATTATAATATCACAAAACTTATCTTGTTCTTCTATACTTTAAAATCTCTCGTGAATTCATGAAAAAATGAATAGTATATTATTATCTATCTGAAGGCCACCAACATAGTTTCAATGAAGTAAAAATTATAAGATTGATATCTGCGAATATTAGCTTTATTGTTTCAATTGTAAATGTATCTGGCGTACCACATAGATATCAAATCTTCAATATCTCTTGGTTCGTTAAAAAAAAATCGATACAGAATTAAGTTGAAAATATGTATGATTAAATTTCAAAATAAATAGCTCACTTCAGTTGTATTGGGCAGGATTAAGTCTTTCAACTTAAGCGTTATATCAAAAAGATTGTGCATCTCGTTAAAATATGCCAACTCCGACGTATGCAGTTGGTGAAATGAGAAATTGTTACACATTTTATTTTATGAATATAAATACCTATTAACTAAAAGCCTCTATCACCCAACCCCTCTTTGTCACGTGCAGCTTCTATCCTCGTAACGGACGGGAATAGTCGTGGCGTCAAAGACTATTTTATCAAGTTGTATGAACATGGTTAGATTTTAAGCTTTTAAGGGTGATGGTGTATAAAATGAATTGTATATATTACGATATATAATTGATCAATTCATACAAGTGTGGTTTGCCGAAGTTAACAATTCCAGTAACCTGAGGTTCTAGATATATATTATGAAGCGTTTTCTCGAACTAATTATTTATTATTATAACAAATAAAAACTTTCGAAATATATTACGTAAGATTTAGGCCTACTAAGATGGAATGTTGAAGTTGGACGATACTTAAATATCCCAAAAATTGACCGAATTTGCGAATGTTGTGATTCCAAAATGATAGAAGATGAACTTCATTTTATTTTGCGTTTCCCGCTATATAGAAAACTGAGGTATCATTATTTATCCCGTTGGTGTTGGAGTTGGCCATCTTCATTTAAATCTAAAAGAATTATCAATAATAAAAACCTATCGAAATATTTATATTATGCTTGGAAAACAAGGGAAAATATATAAAAGATAACTAATATAACTAATATAACTAATAAAATTCGATAAATGTATCTATAAATCATTTGATAATCTGGGCGAAACGTTTATTTTTACATTAAATATATTTATCATTGTATTTATATAGTATATATTCATTTATTACTTTATTTTATATACAAAGTATAGTAATTTGTAAATATCGTATAAGAAATTGTTTTTGTAATCACTTTTTGTCAATGCTACAGCTTTAGGTTCTGTACATGATAATGCCATAAACTTATCTAAATCTACGAGTACGAGATAAAAGGATCCGAAGTAATTTTTTTCCAAGCAACTGTTTGGAATTTCTAGAATAGTAATTATAGTAACCAGGTTTAGGCTTGATCGCTAACCCGAAGGTCCAGGTTCAATCCCGGCGTAGGTCGGGATGATACCTTCGATTTTATCAATTTATCGGTTTCCCTGTCAATGATGTAGATGAGAGGGGCCGACATGGAAAAAGCGCCTCGACGTTCGGACGGGACAATAAATCGAGTTCCTGTGTGCTACAGTGCTGTGCACATTAAAGGTCCCACGACGGATGGAAATCGAAAAAGAGCAGACTACGAGCCGCTGTCTTGGCAAAATTGCCCTCGTTGTACTCTGCATGGCGTTGACCGACTTCATCAGCTCACGCGGTGAAGAAAAGGAGAACGTAAAACTCCATTCATTTCTTTTCATTTTTTTACAAATCAGACAATATTAATTACGGTATTGATTCTAATCTGAAACATATAATCAAATACTGTATATATTTTTTATCCTTCACATCAAAATAGTTTTTAACATGTTAATAAATATATATTTTATATCGTTCAAATCTAAGATCAATATTTTTTGTCACTGGACTCAAGTGGCGCCTGGGATACATTGGATTGGAAGGAATCTATGGTCAAAAATGAAAATAAAAGGCTTAAATCCTGCATTTCATACAATTGGAAAGAGTAATCGTTCAATATTATTACATTTTTACCACGAAAAAAAATAATTCACAAAAAAGTGGAGCTGCTAGTCTAGAAAATTAGATTGTAACATATCTACTATAATAGAAAAAAAGTTCATATATAGGCTATACGTACCGAGTAAAGATAAGGATCAAAGTGTCTTGATTATTGTATTTTTATATAAAATCATATCCATTGAGTTTGTTTTCTTGGCGGAAGAAGTTCAGACTTATTTCGATTGATATTAAATTTTATATGCCGAAGCATAATAAAGCTATGTTTAGATTTGAATCGAATGTCTGTTGATTGTTATAGTTGTTGACTATTCAGATCTATTCAAAAACTCCATTTTATTTGCTCATTTACAAACATTTGCTCCTACCCTGTAAATTTCCAGATTATCACTTGTTGACATCGCAGGATAACCGCGCTGTTGCCAGTTCGCTCCCTCCCCCATTTCAAAATTTCAGCCGTTCTTCTCAATATGTCAACATGTACAATGATAAAATCACTCTTAAAATAGTGCTAAATGAGCACGTAGGCCTACATTGTTAATGAGATACGTGTATATGATTTTTGTAGTTTTTTTACGTCTCTGTCCTTCAATACAGTTGAATAATGAGTTTTTGATTACAAATTCAGTTTGATGATAAAATCTGTGTTTTATATCATTGTCGCTATGTATCATTATTGGCAAGGCTACAATATATAAGCGTGATAAATATTTAAAAAAACCTTTGTACATATTTCTAAAATATGTTTTTGACTACCATGTATGTATAGGCCACACTTGATCAACCTGAATTTGTTTTAAATTAGAGGATAACCTTTCAACTAGTTTTTGCGTTCTAAAATCACGGCAAGATACTAAAATGAGCCACTATAAGAGCCTTCAAGAGAAATTCCCCCATGTCTATAAGCAGAAAATGATAGTTGCATATTCAAAAAATAAGAACTTAAATGATAATATTGTTCATAGTAAACTAAAAACAATCAGCACATAACAGATACTATACTTCTCGCCCATCGGGCGAGTTATTTTTTCTAATTTCAGATCAGAATAAGAACAGAAGAAAACCCAATATCAAGACCCTTAATCCTAATTTCTAAATAAAGTGTCTGCTCCACCCTAGGCCTGTACATTTGGGAGAATCAAACCCTCCCTTCCCCGAAATCTAATACTGTCCGTGCCAGGCCAGATCAGACAATTTATTTTGACTTTGGTATATTTTATTTCATCTTATATATATTTATATATTTTATTTTTTTTGTATATATTGTATATGTTAGGATTTTGACATTTGTTTCTCGTGCATATAACAAACTTTCTTCAACAAAATTTGCATTAATCTTTTAATCTAACCAAGTTAATTTAATTGCCATTATTTATGTTTTTCTTTCATGTAAATTATACTCCGAGATAATCCATCCATTTAAATTACTACTCGGGTATAATCAAAATTCAAAGTTAGTTCTAATCAATTTACAATTCACTAATCCCGCTTATTTTATCAAATATTTCTCATGTTTATTTATTTTATATTTTTGTATTCTTGATTTCTGATTATTTATGTTTTTCATTTATGTAAATTGTACTCTGAGATAATCTAATCCTCCTGAATTATTACTCAGATATAATCAAAATCTTATCCAATATTTATATAATCCTCAATTGATCAAAGATATGACTCAACTAATTAAGAAATCAAAAATAATCCTAATCCTCAACTGATCAAAGATATGACATGATTCACTCAATAATTTTTAGAAAATCAAAAACCTGTATTAACTGACTACTATATAAATCGCAAATTCAATCCCATTTCATAACCATTCCTCGACACTTGAAAAAGGATAATATTTCGAAAACCGGTTCGTGTCAAGTGCGTAAGTTTTTGTTTTACTTGTTATAATTTTCACATCATTGTTAGCGTTATTTATCACCTAAATATATATTTTTTTGCATTTTTCATCTTGCTTTATATATCCCCAAACCCAGTTTGACTTATTTGCATAATTTGATCCCAACATTTTCACGCTGGCATATACAGTTTCCTCCTGTTACATCCGCTGTACATTCCCTTCTAACCCCAAGTTATTTTCATTATGCTCCCCAAGTACAACAACCACTGGCAAGAAGCCAGAAATAGAAACACTAATCGTCAACCAAACCAATATCACGTACCCTACAACGGCCCTGTCTTCCATCGACCTCTACCACCTACCAATCGCCGACCACCAACCAACCCATCCAGCTATATCCCACCCCATCGCCGACCTACCTACAACACAGCCTACCAATCAAGAGGTAACCATCGACCTGACCATGAACAGAAACGACTACCAGCCCACCGACGCCAACCGGTCCCCACTCATAAGGAGGAAGAACCCTTTGTGAAGGTGTTCTTCCAAGTTTTGCAGTGCCTCCATCATTTGGCAATCCTTACCCTTCAACAGCAAGGCCAACCAGCGTTTACCTTCAAACGCAAAGTCTCTGAGTTGGATAGTTTTATCCGTCCAGCAATGAAAACATCAGCTGTCGACGCGAATATTAGATCCCTCAATCGGACATGGCTCTGTAAGGTTACGCAGGTCCTGATCGACCATTACCAAACCACACTTCAAGAGAAGCTGACCACCATTCGTACCAAGTCTTTATCATCACCTGCCGTCGACCGCATCGTTTCTCATGCCCTGTCCTGGGCCCGTCGCTCCTATGGGAAACGTCTCACTCAA
>NW_008707225.1:181501-200098 GCF_000327385.1 Lottia gigantea | reverse complement strand
TCCAGGATCCGCCAACCTTTCTTCCTTCTGTGCGTTTTTGGACCAACAAACCACCCCTCAGTCTCCATCCAAGTCGAGACGTGTATCCAGACCTTCCCCTACTCGAACCAGATCCCAGTCCGTTCCCAATGCTACAATTCTAACAACTACCAAACCAGTACCAATCACACCGTCGACGACCATTATATCCGCTACCAAACCGTATTATCACCAAACCAAGGACAAATCATTATGGAAACTACCTGCTCTAAAGAAATCTACCTTAATAATTGGATCATCTAACCTGAATCGAATTACCAAAACCAGTTCAGACACCGAAATACATTCTTACCCCGGTGCCCAAATCCATCACATACAGTCAATCCTGGAATCATACGACCATGACCCCAAACCTACTACCATTATTCTTCATGTAGGCCTCAACAACCGTGATCAGATACCAAAGACCTCCTTTAACCAAGCCCAGAAATTAATCGCCACAGCCAACAAAACCTTCCCAAACTCCAAGATCCTCTTCACATGCATACCCATTTCAAATAAAATCTCGACGAAAGCACAACAGAACCTCAGCACTCTCAACAACATGATGATGGAGTCCAGTATCAACAACGCAACAATCTTACCACCCTACGAAGAAGAATTCGAAACAGTTGATAATCTTCATTGGTCTCCAGAAACAGCAAACAGTATCTATTTGTTTTGGATACACCAGCTTCAAGCATCGAGTAAGTCTTTAAACTAATTACTGGGGATAAAAATACTGAGAGGCCACCGCTAGGCCAAACTGTAGTTAACTTGAGCCGCAAAATTCTCACACCCCTTCAGCATTCAATCTTAGACCGTGGACTTAAGTTTATTCCCACACCAAAGATAGCTAACTTGAATTATCTCCGACCATCCATTGGACGATTTCAACGAAATCTTAGCTGCACATATTTTTTTCGAAACCACCCCAAACGTGGTGCTAGAACAATGTTTATTCCTAAATCCACGTGGACACCCCCTCAGGCCGCCATCCATCCGGAAATATTGAAAGCATTTGCGAGTATGAATAGTCAAACAGTGAACCTTTCCATAACACACGAAAAGCCTAATCTCACACGAGTGGAACGTGAAGCGTTAAACTTACTTAAGAAAGACGATAGCATTGTTATTAAAAAGAGTGACAAAGGTTCATGTTGTGTCATTCTGAATAGGGAGGATTACGTTTCAGAAGCAGAGAATCAACTGAATAATCCTAAACATTATGCCATTTTACCGAAACCAATTTTCAAAGAAACTGCTAACATGATTAACAATATTCTTGCCGATTTAGTCAAAACTAGTTATCTCAAACAGAAACAATATGTCTATCTGTCTGCCAAACCTGATTGTCGAGAGAGACATTTGTACACTTTGCCTAAAATCCATAAGAATCCAACCAAGGAGTGGTTTATCTCGAATAAAATCCCTAAAGGCCGCCCGATTATATCTGACTGTGGTAGTGAGTCATATGCAGTGTCAGAATACATTGATCATTTTATTACTACCTCTAGCATGCCAACATCTTCGAGTTCCCTCTAATGCTATTTTAATTTCTATCGACGTTTCTTCTATGTATACCAATATCGATAACACTACTGGTTTAACGACAGTTCGTAAAGCTTTTAATAGAAAGCCAGATCCAAACAGACCCGACGATGCAATTCTTCAGCTTTTAGAGATTTGTCTTAGTCGAAACGATTTCACATTTAATGGTAAAACATATTTACAAACTTCAGGGACAGCAATGGGCAAACGATTCGCCCCTTCGTACGCAAACCTTTTCATGGCAGAGTGGGAACGTGAGGTGTTGCCCCTCTGTCCATTTGACCCACTTTTTTACGGACGTTTTTAGGATGACATTTTTATGGTTTGGACTATCGAACAGTTTTGGGAATTCTTTGAAATTCTCAACAACCACCATCCTTCTATCAAACTAACCGCAAACGTGAGTGACAAAAGCATAGACTTTCTCGATACCACAGTCTTTAAGGGAGATTCCATAGCAGAAACAAATAAACTGATTATTAAAGTGTATTTCAAAGAAACTGATACTCATCAACTCTTGCACAAGAGCTCCTTTCACCCAAAACATACCTTTTCTGGTATAATTAAGTCACAAGTTTTACGATTTCATCGAATTTGTACAAGATCTTCTGATTTCAACCAAGCCTGTACGATTGTTTTCTCAAAACTGAAAGAGTGTGGGTACTCTAAACGATTTTTACGAAACATAAAAAATTCCACCTTAGCACAGATAGCAGCTAAAAACAGACTTTATGCCGAAGTACCTCCAGGTTTAAGAAGTGCTCCATGTTTGTCCAGTAGATGCAAAACATGTCCCTTTATATCAGAAACTCATTATTTTGTAAGCAACTCTACGAATAAAAGGTACCCGATCCAGGAACATCTAACATGTGAACATTCGAATGTAATATATTTAATTTCATGCAAGAAATGCCCCAAACAATATGTAGGAGAAACTAAGAATAATTTACGAACTCGCTTTAATGCTCATAGGTCAGACATCAAATTAAAGAAAGACAAGCCTGTTTCTAATCATTTCAACCTCGACGACCATTCAATAGACGATCTCACCCTAATCCCAATTGAGCGTATAGAAATTGACTTGCCCGAAGATGAAACTACCAAATTCCGTCAATCTAGGGAGGCCCATTGGATTGAGACATTGAATACAGCAAGACCTATAGGACTAAATATTCATCATAATGTAGGCATAGCACCCTTTGTTGTCCCGTTTAATACAACCAGCAATCGAGCAAGCAAGATAGTTCATGCCCACTATAAGAGCCTTCAAGAGAAATTCCCCCATGTCTATAAGCAGAAAATGATAGTTGCATATTCAAAAAATAAGAACTTAAATGATAATATTGTTCATAGTAAACTAAAAACAATCAGTACATAACAGATACTATACTTCTCGCCCATCGGGCGAGTTATTTTTTCTAATTTCAGATCAGAATAAGAACAGAAGAAAACCCAATATCAAGACCCTTAATCCTAATTTCTAAATAAAGTGTCTGCTCCACCCTAGGCCTGTACATTTGGGAGAATCAAACCCTCCCTTCCCCGAAATTTAATAAGCAAATTTTATTACTTCCTGGTAGAGCTGAACGGGTAAATAAGTTATTTAAAGGGAAATTTTGTTGTTTTTTTTTTACACAAATTTGTCAAAACTATATACCAAAATTTAGAAAACCATGTCCCTAGAAAAACGAAAGCTTGGAAATGCGGTCGTTAACATTTTAACGCCAAAACTAAGGTTTACGTTAACTTTTGAGGTTGTTTATGATTTATGGGAGGTGTTCAAAAACGCCCTTCTGGATTGAAGCATAATAAACACTTTATTGTAGTAAAACATGTCTCCCACGTAATCAAAATGTGCCAAAAAAAACAATAAAGTTTTTTGTGACCAAACACCAAAACTAGTATTAGCTGCTTAATTAACAATTAGTACATTATGGTTTTCATTAACCCTTTTCAAGCTGATCAAGTAGATACATAGATATAAATAGCATAGACGTTGATAATGTAATTAATCCCCCTTAAAAAAAACGCGTCAATAGAAGTATTTACATATAACAAGCGTAGGCCTATACTGTAGACTACGTGAGTATACACTTAGATCGGCTGGTTGATTATTGACGAGTCAACGTCTGCTCTCAGGGTAAGCTGATATCGCAAACTATCAATATGAACAAATAGAAGCCGGCTTTAATAGACCCTAACGAGCAAAATTAGGTGCGCCAGATAAAATAGTTCACCTAAAATCTAGTACAACATACATAATTAATCAACCCAAAGTATGAAAATAGAACGTCTCCTGTTCAGAAATACATTATAATAAAAGACTTCCTGTTTGAATGTCTCACTCCATGGCAAAGGCAGACAATCTAATAGACATATGACCTAAATTACGAAATTAATGAATATGTAACAATGACAAGAAAATCGATACAGCAATACAATTTGTGTAGTTGTGAATTTGAACTCTGACGTGATATATAATCTTGTCTAGTAAATACATCCCATGTGAACTATCGACCAATTTTTCTTATCATAAATACTTAATCACATTGTACCCAGTGGCCATGTTATCTACAAGGTGAAGGACGACTTGCTATATTCACTATCATAAGTTTGATCATGTTTGATTCACGCGCCTTTGTTAAATCGATTATCTCCGTACGTAATAATCTGAAAAAAACCTCATTCACATGATTGGTTCTTGTGTACTCTAAGCAAGTAATTAATTTAATTTTGCAAAATGATCGCTTGAATGGTCACCCTCGCCATAGGAAAGGTTAATCGTGAATTTCTTGTATTCTTGTAATCATCAAGTCCCATATTTTGTTTACTTTGTGCGGTATACTGATATCCCAACCCACCAGTCTGCAGCGCATATAATATCTTTTGTTGGCATATGTAATAATAAATCAGCCATGGAATCATCGAGTTAGAGTACTTTATCTATTTCAATTGACTACTACATCTATTTTAACAAAACACTACTTCCGCAAAAATTTCAACAAACCCGTACTTTAATCTATTAATACATACCACATCTACAGTTTATTAAACCAAAACACTACTTCCGCCTATTTCAACAAACCACTACTTCAATCTATTAATACAGACCGCATCTACAGTCTATTAAACCAAAACACTACTTCCGCCTATTTCAACAAACCACTACTTCAATCTATTAATACAGACCACATCTACAGTCTATTAAATCAAAACACTACTTCCACCTATATCAACAAACCACTACTTCGATCTATTTATATACACCACTACTACCATTTTGTTTTTAAAACAAAACAATACTTCCATCTATTTCAATAAAAAACTACTTCCGCCGATTTCAACAAACCACTATTTCAATCTATTAATACAGACCACATCTACAGTCTTTTAAAACAAAACACTACTGCCACCTATTTCAACAAACCACTACTTCGATTTATTTATATAGACTGCATTTTATAAAACAAAACAATACTTTCATCTATTTCAATAAACCACTACTGCCATCTATTTAAACAAAACACTACTTTCATCTATTTCCATAAACCACTACTTAATCTATTTAAAGATAACACTACTTTAATCTATTTCAATAAACCACTACTTCAATTTATTTGAACAAAACTCTACTTCCATCTATTTCAATAAACCACTACTTCAATCTATTTCAACAAAACTCTACTTCCAGCTATTTCAATAAACCACTACTTCGATCAATTTCAACAAAACACTACTTCAATCTATTTAAACAAAACACTACTTCTATCTATTTCAATAAACCACTACTTCAATTTATTTGAACAAAACTCTACTTCCATCTATTTCAATAAACCACTACTTCAATCTATTTGAACAAAACACTACTCCAATGCATTTAAACAAAACACTCAATCTTTTTAAACAAAACACTACTTCCATCTATTTCAATAAACCACTACTTCGATCAATTTCAACAAAACACTACTTCAATCTATTTAAACAAAACGCTACTTCCATCTATTTCAATAAACCACTTCTTCAATCTATTTAAACAAGCCAGTACTTCCATCTATTTAAGAAACCACTGCTTCCATCTATTTAAACAAAACACTACTTCAATCTATTTAAGCAAAACACTACTTTCATCTATTTACACCAACCACTAATTCAAGTAACACACTACTTGCATCTATTCAAAAAACAAACTACTTCTATCTATTCAAATAACACACTACCTTTATCTATTCAAATAACACACTACCTTTTTATCTATTTAAACAAAACACTACATTTATCTATTTAAACAAAACACTACTTCAATCTATTTAAGCAAAACACTACTTCGATCTATTACAACTAGTGGCGGATTTTGGACTTGTGCGGCTGTAGGCACAATAACGGTAGAGGGCCTAATTTCTCATTTTAGGGAGGGGGCATGATGCAATTACAATTTTATGGCAGGAAGTTCGTGATTTTTTTTCAGAAACAGATCAATAAGCTCATCAGCATCAATCGTATGCATGATATCGACATTCATCACCATTAGGCTCAAACAATTTATTGATTCTCACACATTAGGCTCCTAGTAACATTTTCGATGGACCTGCGGAAATTTACTGAATGTTTGATAATTTTTACTGTTTCAAAATTTGTCATGGGCCGAACTTTCCATGGGCCGAAAGGCAGCTGCCTAGTTTGCCTATAGGTTAATCCGCCTCTGATTTCAACAAACCACTATTTCAATCTATTTCAACAAACCACTACTTTCATCTATTTCAACAAACCACTATTTAAATCTCAAAAACCTAATTCAATAAATTTCATCAAAATCTTTACTGTCATCTATTTACACAAACCATTTATTGAAGTAACAGAACTTTTTCCATCTATTCAAATATCAAACTACTTCCATTTATTCAAACAACACACTACTTTCATCTATTCAAATAACAAACTACTTCCATCTATTCAAATAAAAAACTACTTCCATCTATTTAAACAACATACTACTTCCATCTATTCAAACAACATACTACTTTCATCCATTTAAATAACACACGACTTCCATACATTCAAATTATTTACACCAACCACTATTTCCATGTATTTAAACAAACCACTACTGTCATCAAATTAAACAAACCGCCACTATATTAAACTAACCACTGCTTCCATCTTTTTCAATAAACCACTACTTACATCTATTAACAAAGACCACATCTTTCATCTAATTAAACAAACCACTACTGTAATCTATTAAAACAAACCACTAACTATCATCTTTCTAAACAAAATACTACTTTCACATATTTAAACAGAAGACTACTACCTTGTATTCGTTAATTAAAAACGGAGAGTTTGGCCTAGTTTTGGTGTTTGGCTTTATAATAGTTCGATATTATCAGTTGGAACCTATAGAATATGTAGGAGATATATTTCTCTAGAATTTGGCGTTTATTTTTGCTCAAATCCGTAAATTAGTTCTCTTCCACCTACCCTAACTCATAACGAACTTGAAAATCTAACCTAATGTTTTTAGATAGTTATGGTGTTTTTTTAGTTAAAGCATTCAGATACGTTAGGAGACACATTTCTTAAGATTGTGGTGTTCACAAATTTGAGAAAAAAGATTTTTTACCTACAATAAAGCGGAATGTCCCTTTAAGCAAACCACCCTTCTGTTTATTAAACTAAACACTACTTCTATTTAAACTAAATCTTTAAAACCACTACATTCATCTATTTAAACTAAATCTCTACTGCCAACTATTTAAACTAAATCTCTACTGTCAACTATTTAAACTAAATCTCTACTGTCAACTATTTAAACTAAATCTCTACTGTCAACTTTTTAAACTAAATCTCTACTGCCAACTATTTAAACTAAATCTCTACTGTCAACTATTTAAACAGGCTTCTACTTTCTTCCTTTTAAACAAACTAAGACTGTCATCTATTTAAACAAATCACTACTTTCTGTTTATCAATTAATCTCCATCTATTTAAAAAAGCCACTACCTTCTTTTTAAACAAACCACTACTTTCTGTTTATCAATTAATCGTTACTTCCATCTATTTAAACTAAATCCATACTTTAACTATTTAATCTTCCATTAACCTAAACAAATTAATACTACAAACCACTACTTACTTACTTTAAACACACCAATACATCAATCTATTTACACAAACCACTACTTACTAACAGCTATTTAAACACACCAATACATCAATCTATTTACACAAACCACTACTTACTAACAGCTATTTAAACACACCAATACATCAATCTATTTACACAAACAACTACTTACTTACTTACAGCTATTTAAACACACCAATACATCAATCTTTTTACACAAACCAATACTTACTTACAGCTATTTAAACACACAATACATCAATCTATTTACACAAACCACTACTTACTTAACAGCTATTTAAACACGCCAATACATCAATCTTTTTTACACAAACCACTACTTACTTACAGCTATTTAAACAAACCAATACATCAAACTATTTACACAAACCACTACTTACTTACAGCTATTTAAACACACCAATACATCAATCTTTTTACACAAACCACTACTTACTTTCAGCTATTTAAACACACCAATACATCAATCTATTTACACAAACCATTACTTACTTACAGCTATTTAAATACATCAATCTATTTACACAAACCACTACTTACTTACAGCTATTCAAATACATCAATCTATTTACACAAACCACTACTTTGTTCTTTTCAAACAAACTAATACTGTCATCTATTCAAACAAACTAATACTGTCATCTATTCAAACAAATAACCACTTTCTGATTATCAACTTACTACTACTTCCATCTAGTTAAACTAAATCTCTACTGCCATCCATTTAAACAAACAGCTACTTTTATCTATTTAACGAACCTCTAGTTCCATCTATTGACACTAAATGTCTACTGTCATCTATCTAAACAAACCACTACTGCCATCTATTTAAACAAAACACTACTGCCATCTATTTAAACAAACCACTACTGCCATCTATCTAAACAAACCAATACTGCCATCTATTTAAACAAACCGCTACTTTGTATTCCCTTCAGTCACGCTCTTGAGGATGTGGACTGAAAACTACTACTTTTCATCTTTATACATATTCCACAAAACCTCTTGATGATTAAATATATGTTCACTTAATTCATATGATATTTTAATTACAGGTCGAAAAGAAAATGTGCCTTTATTGTTACCTTTGGAATCGAATAACTACCTTTTTCTGTTTAACCTACTTTTAAAGAATGACATTGACATTGTTTAAAAAAAAATGAACATATGAACTAGATTACTATCTTTTTGAATTGTTCAATAATATATTGTGCTTAACAAATTCTATTTAATCAAGCATTAAGTAGAAGTCGTTCAGTGCATTGATAAATATTGATAGTAAAATAACATTTTAAATAGCTTGTCAAATCGTGTTTATTTTTTTGATGAACATTTTTGAATTTTGAATTGGTAACATTGCACAATAATCTGACCTAAACCGTTCTAGGATATTTCTATTCTTTTATAATCAATATACCATTTTGATTGAATTGCCTGCTTGAGTTGAGTAAAATGTAAAGTTCTGAATCCATTAAAGACATCTTCCCGGTAAATCTTCCCTTTATCTTTCCGTTTTTAAGTATTTATCCAAAAAAACATTGTGATTAATTCATTAATTCTGGATCTTATTCTGATCAAATGTATCAAATTTTGACTGAAAATTTGTCCTCTGCCCAAAAAATTTCCACTTGATATTATGTGCCTATGTTGGTATTTCAAACAATTAACGCAAGTCATTTGAAGTTGATAATTGCGATTCAACGAAAATATAAATCGATAAATTTTGATTTAACGACTGAATGAAAACAATAATTACAAGGCATATTTATTTTGAACCCGGCTTTTATCACAACTGTATTCACATCATTATGCGCTTTGACTTAGGTGTATTTATAATGAAGCTTAGGCTACTTTGAATATTTTGTTTGTTTCACCGTGAAAATTGACTTAAAAAGTTTTCGCTCTATGATTCATTTTAGCTATTTTAGTAATAAGCTTAAAACTGTAAATTTGTAGACCTTTGCGAACAAGACATCAACACATTAATAACAATGACATGTTCGAAACTATAACAATTTTGGAAAAGCACAAATAATTATAGATGTACTTATTACGTAGGTTTTCCAAAATATGGCTATCTATTCATAATCTTTGACATAATAATGATTATTGAAATCTAAACGGCGAAACTATACCAAATCTTGGAAAAGCACATATAATTATTGATGTAAACTCTCTACCAATCAAAATTAATGACGAGAATATGGGATTGTGAGAGCAACAGCTAGATGATCATTATCATCGTACCGTTGCTACAGGAACACGAGGTAGTCCGAAATATGGCTATTTATTCTTCTTTGACAAAATTTTGAATCTAAATGTGAAAGTGTACATGCGAACAGTATGAACAAATGATATTATCGAAAAACAATAGTTGGTACCTACTTTATAACGAGATGGGCGTCTGGCGTTCAGAATTGGACTCGAAATACCTGAGCTAGTCGCAGGCATCGATGAAGTAAAAGCTTTCATGAGTTGAGAGTCGTTGATAAAGTGAGTTTAAATCAGGTCAGTACTTGTCATGTTAACCCTTTCAATACCGATAATTAGTTTTCAAATTCTGTTCAATACAATATCCACTTTCAAATGCAAATAATTCTGGACACAAGGGATGTGAAGGCTAAAATTTCGATGGCGAGCAGTGAACACTATTACTGATAGTTTAAAAAATTCCATTTCTGAGACTATAGTACGATTAGTCAAACGGATGGCGAACCTGTCCCTATAACCTTACCCACCCGCCCTGTTTCCTTAGATTTGAATTGTAATAATGTTGTATTAAGCGAATGAGATTAAGATTGTTTTGGATGTTTGTTTATTTTGTTCTTTATTTATAATCTAAGAATATGTAATTTGTAAAATATAATTCTATTTTGGCCACAATAATTAATGGTTTCATTTATTTTTACTCTTTTCTTACTTGTTATTGTAATTGGTTGCGAATTAGATATATTCTGAACCACATTAAGAGTCAGTGTGTTTCGGATTTCATTATCCCATTATCTATTTTTAACACTATTACTTCATGTTCTTATGATATCAATTAAGACTATGAATTTTCAATACATTAGCAAAGTATGTGGGAACCCGCTTATAACATTTTATCAAAATCCCTGCCACTCGTTCTACTTCTACATAAGAAAATCAATATATTAAGGTGAAGGTCGAGCAGCAGATAGAAAGCAAGGTAAAGGCTGATGAAAATACTAGGTCAAGTAAGCTCAATAACTATGTCAGCTCGTCGTGTATGTAACACGACGGTTTATCAAAAATCTAAGCAATAGACAGATATTATGTATAATGAATGCTTTTTAAATTGTCGATGAAAATAATCACCTTGGTTGCTGTATTCGGTGGTTCAACTATAATACCTAGTCCATGGACCCCTATCCCTAAAGGGGCCCCAACCCCATTAAAATTCTTAAAAATTTAACAAAAATGTACCAAAGTACACACTTATGATCAAACTAAGCAAAAAGCAGTATAGCAATAACTACAAACTGAAAATCTTTAAATCTTCCATTAACAGGCATTAAATTGATTTACAGAGGGGTCATAGAATGCAGAAATTAAGTTAAAAGACATTCTCCTGCAATTTGAGCCACTGGCTGTATTCTATTTTATTTTTGTCTATCCATTATCCTGGAAAAGTAGGACGTAAAACTTCAATTCATTTAATTTGTACTCGTTATTAACGAATTCCGACTCCCTGATAAAAATGATTGCCAAATTCATAATGCCAAAAGAAATTGAATTATTTCGTCGGCCTAAAGTCAGAACTGACTATGTCCAAAATCCCCATTGTGAGAAAAGATGGTTAAAGATTTTATCGCTCTTATAAGGTGCGTAAGTATAAATATTTACGTAAATATATGTAGGTAATTTGCGTTTCACAGACGTAATCTGTCACTTTTCTGAGTTACGTAAATAATATTATGTTGCCTAAGTCCTACGTCAACTATCAGCAGGCGTAAGTACGTTTTGACGTCTGATCTAGTGTTGGAAAAAAAGCTGACAATTAGTTTTTAATGGACAGAATGTATTTACTATTAATAAGAATTTTTTCAGAGATCATAGACACATGTCGAATTTCACAAACTTGATGTCGGCCATGTGATTCACTAAACCGAAAGTGGCGTTGCTAAACATTCATTGGTTATTTATAAATAGAAATACATTTGAAGCACATGGGTTTTATCCAGGTCACACATTGAGCTTATCCATAATATTATTCACGTGTCTTTCAATGAATTCAAAATTGCTTTTAGAGTTTAGAACAAAACCAACCAAATAAGTTTAACTTCTGAAGTGTTCAGTTCAATATTTTATTAGGCCTATCATTCCATTTCCATCGACCATGCTTCTTGTTTGGTTTTGGACTGAACATGGCTCGAATTGTATTAGAATTGTTCATAACAGCTTCGAAAAATGCCGATATTTCATAATTGAACAAGTTATGTTTTCTTGCGGATGATGCCATTTTGACAAAAGTGACAGTGAAAGACGATTTATTTAGGCCTAGCGTGACTTGCGTCATCATTTTTGATTTTACGTCACGCATTTACATACTTACGCCACTTTTTTTTACTTAATACTTGCGTATGCTTTAGTGAAACGGACGTTAGTAATTCCTTACGCTATGCGTAAGTATAAAACTTACGTAAATACTTATGCACCTTAGTGAAAAGGGGGACAGAACATCCAAAAATCAGAACGTTCAATGGTGTTCCTGCTTGCAAAAGAGATTGTTTACATTCCATTACAAGCTTTCTTACAATGAATTACCAAAGATGGGCCAATCAATATGTTTATGTCCTTTTTCGACTATTTTGACCCCATTTAAGCAATTTATTTTTAAAAATTCTCACAAGGAAATTAAACAATCTCCATTGCAAGCAGAACATTTTTTTTATGGATTTTCTGATCGTATGGGAGCGATAAAATCTTCAACTTAGTTATTCTTAAAATGGCGATTTTGGACATCAAGAAAAGAACATAGTAAATTCTGGATACAACTTTACATTCATGGATGGACATATTCAAAATTGTAATGCTACTTGACACGTGGTGAGGACCTAGACATTTAAAGCATTGAATGAACTCATCAAAAAAGAAAGATATCAGTTGAATCAATTTTAGACATAGTCACTTCTGGGCCCACGATTTATAAGTTTCCCTCACATCGAAACAAATTGCGCAGGTGGCGTCTAAATTCTGTATTACATAGTGTATTATGTTACCTGATTTGAATCTGTTTGCTCGTTCAACTTGGTTTCATCCGACTTCGATTCTGCAGTAACATCATGATCAATTGATACTATATACATCAATATAGATGGCTTAAAATCTTCCTTTAAACATATACAAATTTACCATAGCAGACACTCATTAACTTATTCAAAGATATCTGGCAATTGGTTGAACTTTCAGGTTTTATTTTGAAAAAAAAAAATCTGCCTTGATTGTAATTTATTGGATGTTTAAATGGATATTTTCAAGTTCGCCCTACCCCCAGTCTCAGACAAGACGTACATTTAGTGGCGTAACCAGTGAAATTTCTAGTTTGAGGAATATTTGAGGGGATTTTCCGTCTGAAATCGACCCCCGAAAATGCGATTATTGCCCTTTAAGACCGAAGAGAAAAATTGTCAGTTTGAAATAGCCCTTGGTATCAGAGGTAATTGTTATTGCACTTAACGATGTATGTGATAGTAGATACCAGTAAGATCATGTATGATTTATTTAATAGTTACATCGGTCATTCTAGAATAAAACAACAATGAAACATGGAACAACATGTCGCATGCAATATTTATCATCAAGAGCAATCTATCTGGAAATCATTGAAATTGTTTGGAAATAGACATGGCGCTTGTGAACTCTTATCCCCTTTCTAATACATATTACCTCCTGTTTCACGAGAAGAAGAAAATGATTCAAAAAAGCTCACAGTTAACATGTAGCAGTGGATTAGGTAAAGTTATCGTATAAAATCCGTCAAATTCAAGCTCACTGGATAGGAAGTTTTGGATTACCATTTCCATTTCTAGTTTGCGCCAATTGATAACGTGTCAGATTATCTGGATTGTTTGCGCTCTATCAGTAATTGTCAGATTACCTAAATTGAATGTTTCTAGTTTGTGCTAAAATGTATTTGTCAAATTACCTAAATTGGATTTTTCTAGTTGGTGCTGAAATGTATCTGTCAAATTACCTTGTTTTTTCTTATTTGCGCTAAATTTATTCAGTTGGATTTTTCTAGTATGTGCTTTAACGTATTTGTCAGATTACCTAGATTTTTCTAGTTTGCGCTAAAATGTATTTGTCAGGTCACCTAGATTTTTCCAGTTTGCGCTAAATGTATTCGTCAGATAATCTGGATTTTACTAGTTAGCGCTTAATGTCACCAGGATTTTTTGTGTTTGTGTTAGTTGGAATTACCAGAACGTGGGTAATGAGTTGGACACGATTTTTATAATTCTAATTTTTATAATTTCATTGATGTTGAAAGTCAGTCAGTCACACCTACAATTTTATATGATACAATAATTCTCCGAGGGTTGTCTCACTATATTAAGAATATAATAAGATTATTATAAGAATGAAATAACGCAGTTTCAATCCTGATTATTTTTTTTAATGTGTTGATGACTGTTTCTACTAATTAATTGATTGATGACGAGGAAGACGTTCAAAATAATTTCAGGTGTCATTCACTTATAAATTTTCATACGCATTATTTTGGTTATAGACGGCATAGATGAAATGGGTTATATGCTTCTAATAGAACTGATAACGACAAATAACATTATGTAGTGTCCAATTATATCGGGAATCCCAGCTGTCATAGGACCTCTTACATTTTGTTGCTAACGGGGCCACGGTTCATTTTTCCATTGCTGCATGTTATATCTTTAGATATTTTCCACGCTCATGCTATTTGCGAAAATAACTAAAATTCATTTTCCAAGGTCTAGAAATAAAGATAAGTTATCTTTTGGTTCGATGCAATTCTAGGATTTAGGATGGTTCTGAATAGATTCTGGTCGAAATGATGATACTTATTGAATACAGTAAAAACTGTATTGAGAGACCACTCAAGAGAATATTCAAAAATGGTCTCTTACTGGAGTTGGTCTCTTATGAGAGAATTGGGTCAACTGTAGAACCATTTTGTTTTGATTGATTAAAGAAGGTTAACATGTTCAACTCATTTATTTGATTATATATTAGCATTTATACATAGAATTCAACAATAACGTAATCATCCATTCGGCGCCGAAAAAGTATCATTCCCTAGAGGTACAAATATTTTCTTATATTTATAAAAAATAAACGAAACATCAGCTCATATATTCAGATTGAAATTAGATTTTAATAAAAAAAAAAAATGCTTTTTATAGAAGACACTGCGACAAGCATATTTTTTTTAAATTTCACAAAGAAAATCTTTCAAATAATCACAAATACATAATATCGAATATGATCACAAAAATGTATATTGAATAAAATCACAAAAATGAATATTGAATATAACCACAAATGTATATAAATATATGTATCAGATATAATATTTAATATATATATATATATATCATAAAAATCACAAAAATATATATTGAATATAATCATAAAAATCTTTAGTGACTATAATGATAAAAATATATGTTGAATATAATCACAAAAATATACATTTAGTATAATAACAAAGATTATTTATTTAATTACATTACATTTAATATTATCACAAAAACATATAATATATATCTACTTAATCACAAATTATATAGTCGATATTATCACAAAAATTCATTTTGAATATAGTTACAAAAATACATATTGAATATAGTTACAAAAATATATACTGAATATAATCATACAATATATATTGAATATAATCATACAATATATATTGAATATAATCATACAATACATATTGAATATTATCATACAATATATATCTACTTAATCACAAGATATATATTGAATATTATCACAAAAATATATATTAAATATAATTTAAAAAAATATATATTGAAATTAATCATACAATATAATACATGATTAATCACAAAATATATATGAATATTATCACAAAAATATATATTGAATATTATCACAAAAATCTATATTGAATATAATTACAAAAATATATATTGAATATTATCACAAAAATCTATATTGAATATAGTTACAAAAATATATATTGAATATTATCACGAAAATATATATTGAATATAGTTACAAAAATATATATTGAATATAGTTACAAAAATATATATTGAATATTATCACGAAAATATATATTGAATATAGTTACAAAAATATATATTGAATATAGTTACAAAAATATATATTGAATATTATCACGAAAATATATATTAAATATAATTTAAAAAGTATATATCGAATATAATCATACAATTAATCACAAAAATATATATTGAGTATACTCGTGAAATTTTCGTTAATTTGACTTGATTCGAATTATGTATTTAATTCAAATTATTAACTTAATTCAAATGAATTATATAAATGTCGAAATTACCATGTGAACTTTTCAGTATTTGTAAATTTTTCGGCGATTTAATCACAAGGAGAATACAAATAAGCATTTAAGCATTTAAAACATTCGTTCGGTTTATTGCCGAGGTAGATGCAGCTTTGCCAAAAGTGACGAGAGTTTTCAAAAGGGTTAGGTGATTACTTTGATAGCTTTTGGTTACGAAATTGTTTTTTCCACTGTTTGATACAGAATTGTACAATTCGTTGGATTTTATACATTATTTAGAACATTGAAGACCTAATTATATCTTAAATTTTAATTTTACCAACACCAGATCTATCTGAGAATCGACACTTAACCAAAACACATTTCTTTTTTTTTGTTTATGATGGCGACTGATACGAAGAATTCCACATGACGCTCCTTTAATCAATCTTTAAATGATTTAAAGCTCTTGTGTTCAAATTTGAATATGTGTATAGGTTAAGCTCTGCTACAAGTGCTATGGCGGGTACGTCTAGCTATGATACTCGTTTATCAATACACACTACTTGCAGCTTATTATGATAATTTTATCCCCAATTACTTCCTGGATGAAATCAACCAGAGCACTGACGCTAATACTGTCACATACGACAACATTCTGTAGGTAACATGTGTTTTTAGACGTCAATAGTCAGAAAATAATGAATGATTGTTTTTTATTTCTTTGTCTTTCTTTGTATTTTTTTTTTTTTATTTGAATTAACTTTTACAGAGAATTTACAGCAATATATGTTTATTATTTTATGTTATAAACATAACACTGTAAAGATTTCATTGGCATTATTAGATATCCTCATCACTCTATATAAGATAATTAAAGAAAGGGTCCAGAGATTTGAGAAATGTATCTGTATTGAAAGTATATCATCTAAGATTAAAATAAAACTTTTTTGAAAATCGGTTTGCTGGCTATAAAGATATGACGCGTGAAAGTTTGGAAATACACACCTGCCAGCACAACCCGTATAGGGTATTTCCTTGTTACTAAAAATAGACGTGACGTAGTCGAAGTAACGATTCTGTCCAGTAATGGCCGCGTGGAACTGGTAAACAATGGAGTTCGGCAGTGTTTCAGAATCAGAAAGAATCAGACCTATCGGCCCTATCCGAAGATTTTGACACAGAATCCAATGCTGAAATCAATGGAACCAGTAGTTTCGAACCATTTAAGATTGAGCCACTAGTTTCCGATGAAGAAGAAGTTAGCGGTACAGATGATGGCAATTTTGTGTGTGAAGTCAACAAAGAAAATGAACACGAAAGTCAAAGGCTTTATTCATCGGACTGGTTAGTATCAACCAAGAAAATAAAACGCCGAAAAAAACACAGATGGCAAGCGTTTTATTAGCAAATATGAAATTTAGGCAAAAATATGGGAAAGGTCTAGTGAAGCAGAACAATATCCTTAGTAGTTGAAAGGGGGTGGGTGTTGCAGTCGGTCGGTTGATTACCGATTTTAACATCCTGGATTTGAACCAGTTTGTTTGAACCCATTTGTTTTGGAAACGGCATACCTACAGTACAGGCAACAATATGGAGATACAGAAGAGACTGGATCAGGGTATGTAAATATGTATGTATGAATACCAATTGAACTCACTCTTGTATCTGTTTTGTCATCAAATTAATGTCTCATTCTGCTCTGTGATTTTTTGAATCTTAATAACGTACAGTTTGTAATTTCTTTCAGGCGTACCCGTTATATAGCCTACAGACAGTTTGCTAGATGGTGTTGGGGATATTAGTCGCAGCCTCCTTTATTGGTAAATTGTAAAATCTGCAAGCCAATCAAATTAATGTCTCATTCTGCTCTGTGATTTTTTTAATTCTTAATAACATAAAGTTTGTCATTTCTTTCATGCGAATAAAAAAAAAGTTGTTATCTGAAATTTCATTTATTAGTAAATCGTGAAGTTTTCATCTTCACAGCTTCCTCTTTTTGTGGATGGAAATAAGTAGAACATAATGGTGGTGGCACATTCACGTCTATTCTTGTTCTTTACAAAGCCTGAAAAATACAAGATAAATGTCTTAAAACAAGTTGAACATAACTTAAAAGAACATAAGTTGATATTATATGCCATGTCGCAGCCTCTTTTATTGGTATGCATTCATAGGGCAAAGGTCATGAACAACATCTAATTAATTTAAATGCATCAATAGCAATAGCATGTTATTAATATTTACCTGCTGTAGTAGAGACCTTGTTTTCAGAAATATCTTGAAAAGATGTGGTAGCATGATCTCCCAATGATGAATTTTCAAAATCACTGACATTCGAATTAGATTGATCTTCCTCATCACGCATCATCTAAAGAAATTATGAATATTT
>NW_008707225.1:174170-180799 GCF_000327385.1 Lottia gigantea | reverse complement strand
TGAAAATGTTTATCATGATTTCCATGGTTATTAATGTTCCTGTTGGAACCAGTATTCTTCTTATATATTTCAGATTCGGAAGATAATGGATTTGCATTTCAAATATTCTATATCATTCTTTTAAACTAACTTCACAAACATTGCTCTATCACTAGAGGTTGCGCCTACATGCCTGTGCCTGTGCTTTCGTAACATTGCTTAACCGCAATATTACAACCTTAAATTCCTAAATGTCGCTTAACATTACATAAGATATATAATCATCAACTGATATCTACACCACGCCACATTAACATCAACAGATAACTAAATCATACTATATTTCGTATATTAACATAAACAGATGTCTACTTCACACTATATAATAAGATATATTAACATCAACTTATATCTACACCACACTACGTTAACATCAACAGATATCTACGATACATCCCACTACAGTCAAGTAACTTAATTTCGTGCTAACCTATTTTTCGTGCATTTCCGAAGGATTAATCATTTACATGTGCGACCTCATGTGACCTCCGCATTGGCTTGTTTTGATAAACATGGGTTATCTCTACAATGTCAGCTAGTAGAATGAATCCAGTAGTTTGAAGCAAGGTCAAATGTATTAATGTATATTTTGACAAATACAAAATAGCGGATTTCACTTATTACCAAACTTCACAATTTTTTATCGGCCGAATTTCCTTATAATCCCTAGCTGTAATCTGAATTTCAAGTGTCTTCTTCTAGAATGTAGTCCAACGACTGAAGTCATGTGATCAACTAGCGGATTCGGTGTCAGCAGCAATAACTCTATGGAACACAAACGTGCCATATTCATGTTTCAATGACTTTTAGCAATAAATCGCGCTACGTATCTTATTTTGCCAGTCACTACTTTTTCTTTTAAATCATAGTTCTTTAAAGGAATTATCACCAGTTATAATGAATCGATATTAAAGATAAATACTAAGAGAAGTTAATTATACCACCGGGTATCCATACAACGGGTTTTTCTCAACTTCTTTATAGATCAAACATTGTACACGAAAATAGGTGACGCATTTTGCCGCCGTTGTCAAGTTGGTTACTCATGAAATATGGGCCAAAGTGAGGGATTCATGAAGAAAAAAGAAACAATTTTATTTTAATTATTTTATAGAATATCTGAAAACATCTAAGACATAAAAAAAAATTCCGTTTGACGAAATTCGATGTTGAATCTTTATATGCATATCTTATGTATTAACATTGACAACAGATGTACACATCATCCCTTCCACGAAATTTTCAAAGAACCTCTGCAGTTCGTAACCGAATAACTGTGCTGTTGTTATGTTTGTTTCACATTGTATTGTTGGGAGTAAAATTAGATATTTTGTTTCTATAATTTAGTATATTTACGATGTTGTTTGTATAATATTTTCTAATTAGTTAAAAAGTAGTATATCTGAGAGTGAAAGTTTCCATTGAGATAATGAAATTATGAAATCTAACAATCACCGTTAAGCTCAAACAATTTAGTCGAATCTCACAAATCACACTCCTAGTGGGACAATTTTCGATGGGTCTGTGGAAATTTATTAACTGTTTGATAATTTTTATTGTCATGGGCCGAATTTTCTTGCCTAGTTTGTCTTGTCTATAGTTTAACCCGCCTCTGAGCCCCCTACATTTTTCAGATTTCAAACTCTTAGGGGGATCTTTTATGTGCATGTGCGCAGCCTGACGAACTCGGGGAATGGGATGACTGTCTTATCCGAACGCCAAGTTATATGAATATCTCTTTGAAGGGATTAACAATTTTCGAACTGTGTAAAAGTCAACACCCTCTAACGCTGGGTTGGAACCTCGTCTTTTTTTTGGAATAGCTCAGTCGGTAGCGAGATGGATTGCCGTCTGCGAGGCGATTAGGGGCCGTGGGTTCGAATCCTCCTCATGGTAAGAACAATTCTGGTGCCTCTCACCACCTAATACCGAACGACAAGACCCTTTGTTTCATTGCAGCAACGCCTATCTGCATCACTGACAAGGGAAAATCGGGTTGAAAGAATTCATAGGTTTTATCTCGATCTACGCCGGGATTGAAACCTGGACATAAGCGATAACTCAATGAACCGCAGTGCCTCCCTTTACTTATCCACGCTCATCCAACCCGTTAAGGTGAAGGTTCTGAAAAGATTCTGAAAATACAAAGTAATTGTAACTTGTATGAAAAAATACCATCATGGATCATATTGAATTTTTACGAAATTTATCATGAAATAAAAGTGTTTTTTTTCAGACAAAAAGATATTAGTGTTGCCTAATAAACGATCGATAACAGGTATATTTAGGCCTCTAACCCACATTTCTATGAAATAGAGCGCGATGTAACTAGTCAATCTCCCTATATAGCAATAATGGACTAGTCCAATATACCGCTTATTCACAAACTCTTGTCGTCACTATGAATTCATGTTGGATGTACATTCAATTGAAAATTCCAGTCGTTTAATAGGACTACGAACACATCAAATAATAATGTAACAAGGAAATTACTTTGAAAATGGTATAAAGGGAGAATTACAACATAATTTTTAAGGTAAGGTTCAGTAGAAAATGGTAAAATAGGCCATTATTATGGGTAAAAGAAGGAGGAAAATTGACTGTTCTGTCTGGTACAGCAGTGGTAGACGGGAATGGTGTTTAACTAGGAACTACAGCAGTCTGTAAATTCCATAGCAACAGGCTCTAATTTGCCTCGGTTCTTTTCTTTGCCAAGTTTTGCAATAACATTATATCGCAATAAAAATAGGTCGATATTAGGCTACGCGTAAATTTGTTAGCTGTGTGCAAATAGCATAACGTAAATATACTGTCAAAAATATGTCTATTGTTCACACATGGGTTGATACCTTCAATTATGGTTTATGTTCGGGCCTTTTTGTAATTTAACTTTTTTAAAATAAAAGATAAAAATCTACTAGAAATATATCCAATTGTATAGTTTAATTGTCACGTATATTGTACATAATTTAAAGAGAGCAGTCAGTGGGAATGGCTGTGTGACCTTAACCTTGAGAAATTGAGGGTGATTGCACTCTACATTTTAGGCCAGATATCTGAAGATTTTTTATCAGTTATTTTTCTATATTCGTTGTGTATGTAAGGACTTGTTTTGTAATAATACACCACTTAACCAAATTGATTATCTAAAGAATTACTGAACTGTTAAGTATTATACATAAATTAGGCTGAAAATGCGGAGGTTGGTAATGGCTGCTTACTCGATAACGTGAGTGTACTAGATCTTTGACATAGTCACAGTTGAGCTAGATTATTACATGGCCTTCACCTTGTCTGTTAACGTGTGTTATGTAATGTAGTAGTACAGCCTGTAGCAGGTAATTAACAGTTATAAATAGATATAAGTAAAACTAACCAATATCCTTGAATCTGGATTGATTAGTGTTGTATACTATATATATAGGGCCTCCATGTATATAAAATTCTTAGTGCATTTGTACCATTTGATAGATCTATTGATCTTAGACTACCATATTGAATTTTAACTTACACAGTGGTTATGAACTATGAAGTGAAGGATTAAAAGAAGGCTGTGTGTTATTATGATATGCTAAAAATCTATAGAATTATCAGTAGCATGTGTTGACTTAACAAGTCACAACACCAAAAAAATTGCAAAATTAATTATCAGACTTCATTAAGCCTAACATGTTATGCAGGAAATATTATAGGTCTTGGGTTAAGCTAAGGCATGTCATCTGGATGGATAAGAGGAAAGACCTTGCGTTGGGTGAGCTTTTGAAAACTGATATATTTTCAATTTATAGCAATTAATTTTGTCTTGTCTTGAGGTGCAGCCGTCTGCTTATAAATGCCAGTATTCTAAGGATAAAGAATATGGATAGGGATAGTTTGAAAACAAAAAGGACTAATGGAGATAAAGTGCAGTATAAGATAGTCAATTTCTATATAGTTCTAATTATTGTATATATAAATATATATTAGATATAAACAATATTTCTGTTGATTACAAAGAAATATTCTTTGTTTATTATTATGTCTGACAATTTATTTAACAATAATGAAATTTTTCTATATTACAAAGAAATACTTTTATTAAAATATATTTATATAAATAAACATCTATTTATTAGATATAAGAAATAAGCATATGTTATTTTATTCTTATAAACCCATTTATCCATTTATTAGATAAAAATATACATCCTTTTATTAGACATGAATATATTTCCCTTATTAGATAAAGATACATATCCTTTGTTTGATATAAAACACTATCCATTTATTAGATATAAATATACATCCTTTTATTAGATATGAATATATTTCCTGTATTAGATAAAGATACATATCCTTTGTTTGATATAAAACACTATCCATTTATTAGATAAAAATATACATCCTTTTATTAGACATGAATATATTTCCTGTATTAGATAAAGATACATATCCATTGTTTGATATAAAACACTATCCATTTATTAGATATAAATATACATCCTTTTATTAGATATGAATATATTTCCTGTATTAGATAAAGATACATATCCGTTGTTTGATATAAAACACTATCCATTTATTAGATATAAATATACATCCTTTTATTAGATATGAATATATTTCCTTTATTAGATAAAGATACATATCCATTGTTTGATATAAGACACTATCCATTTATTAGATATAAATATACATCCTTTTATTAGATACAAATGTTAAGCCACCCTTCTATTGGATAGATATAAACATATTTCATTTAATAGCTATAAATATACAACAATTTATTGCATATAAATATACTTCCTCCATTTATTAAATATGATTATCCATCCATTTATTAGACATTAATATAAAACTATTTACTAGATATATTTTTTTTTGTACCGGGGACATCTCCCTTTATCATTGAAATCTTGAATTACCGTACTACCTCATAATTTTTTTTGTTGACTTCAACTTGTGTATTGTGTTTGGGATAAGTTCATGTCGGTGAATTCCAGTGCAAGATATCTGAAACTCTATCTGAACTCCGAAACAAAGTATATTGCCGTAACCCCTGTCCGTCCGTTTAAATTTGTTACATAAAATTTATAGGCACGATAAAGAAAACAGTTTTGAACCGATCTTGATGAAAATTGGTGTATGTATATATTGATGAGATATCGGTCAAGTTCGAAATTGGTTTTAATTGAACGGTTATTGCCATTGACTTAGCAGAAATGCATCAAATTTGGCTTGTAGGCAAGATAGAGACTACAGTCATAATATAATCTCGATGAAACTTGGTTTGCATGTAAGTATTGATGAGATCTCAGCCAAGTTAGAAATTGGTAACAATCGAATGAACTGTTTCGGAGATATTGCTTTTGACCTAATACAAATGCGTCAAATTTGGCTTGTAAGCAAGAGGTAGGTATAGGTAGATGACAAGTTAACGTTCGCTTCCAGCGGATGCTGATATCGCAAACTAAGCAGTTGTTGGTAGTCGTGGTAGTTGGTAGTTGGATTGGTTCAAATTGGATGATTCTGTGTTGTTGGTTTGGTTGTTGATTCTTCGTTAGATCTGGTCGGGTTGAAATGACATGGCGGTGAAACTCGGCCCTGAATAGTGTGGTGTGAGTTACTCGATCTTCCAAACTCGTTGTGATCATGGTATATCTTACTGATTGGTAGTCGAATGGTAGTCTTTGGCCTATCTGTTCAAGACAGATTTGGTTATAAAATGGAAGACGAGTTCCATTATCGTACACCAGTGGTCCGTAGGTGGAGCCAAAACATTCTGTATGGTGAGTGGTATGCCGTTGGTTTCAAGGTACACTGTCAGTGGCGTACTAGCGGGTTTCAGTTCAGTGCATTGAATCAGGACATGCGACCTTGTGGCAACGTGGTCTCAGCTACATTTAATTGCGTTGAACTGGTGGTCTCGTAGTACGTTGTTGGTTCGTAGTCTGGTTGCCACTTTGCAGATAACTACAGATGGATGGTTTGATTTGGTTTGGTATCTTCGGATCAATCTGGTATCTTGCGGTGTCGAGGTTCCGTAGCATGTCGGCCCATTTCTGGTTGATCCTAAAAGATACGATACTGCAGAACTCCGAATAGATGTATTCTACAGGCTCGATATCCTCCAAATTCAAACTTTCCTTGGGACAACGTTCTTGCGATGGGACCCATACTAATTCAATCTTGTTGTTGTTGTTGGTTTGGTAGTTGTGGAGCTTGTAGGCCAGATAGGGACAACAGTTTTTATCCGATCTCGATTAAACGTGGTATGCTTGTAAATATTGATGCGACCTCCGCCAATTTCGGTAATAATCCGATGAAAGGTTTCAGAGATATTGGCGTTGTGTGTTTGGTGATGGGACCTTGTTCATCTTTGAATTTGATGATAATTTGATGAACTGTTTCAGGTTTTTGCCTTGACTTACAGATATTTTTAAGATCATTTGAAAATTCATTATGAAGCCACTAAAGACTTAGTCATAATTTCTGACATCTGGTAGTGGGTGTATGTTACCTTGCCTGGCAAGCTATAATCTTTACGATATATATTAATATATATGCCTATGCCTATATAAGCCTATATATATAGGAATTATAGAAGTGTG
>NW_008707225.1:122582-173415 GCF_000327385.1 Lottia gigantea | reverse complement strand
CAACGGTCTGCTTGATCATTGCCAGGAATGGAGACGTGCGATGGAACCCATACTAATTCAATCTTCTGGTTGTTGTTGGTTTGGTAGTTGTGGATCATTCTTCTTATTTCGGAAATAACTTCTGATCTGCAATTAGAAGAGGTGAGAAAAATAGATTGGAGGCTGCTTAGCGAGTCGGATAGAATCGCGGCATGCTCCGTGTGATTGACGGACAGCCATGCTACCGCGTCCCTGATGGCAAAAAGTTCTGCTGTGAACACTGAACAGTGCGGGGGGATCCTTTTACTGATGCGGATGCCTTTTGCTGGGATGCACAAACCGTAACCTGTTGCGGTACTACTCTTGAAACCATCGGTGTAGATCTTCAAATGGTCGGCGTACACGGAATCAATGAGATCAAGAGCGTGAGCTCTTGCTCCCACTGGGTTCTCGTGCTTGTTGGTACTCTGGATCAGCTGGGTGTTGACTGTCGGGTTGGTAACCTTCCAAAACGGAGTAGCCGATAGGCGGTGTTCAAGGATCGTTACTTGATCGAGCTGATGCTCTCTCAATAGATCAATGACCGCTTGCCGGTATGAAATACTCCGATTCTTCTGGTTATTTCCGACACGAGTAAATCTTCTGATGCTGGAATACGTCGGACAGTTTTCGGACAAATACTGAAGTTTCCCCCAGAATTTGAGAGATAGCTCCTCCCTCCGAAGAGAGAGGGGTTTCTCAACCACCTCCTGAAGTAGCGCCTCATTCTTTACCATAGGCAATACAACCATAATCAATAACTGAACGAACCAGTGACCTGTACATCATCATTAGAGTTTCTCTGTTTGCTCCCCATGTGGTACCTGAAACATAACGCATAACATTTAAGATTTTTGTAGACCGGTTACAGATATAGTCAATGTGCGTACTCCAAGTCAGACACCTGTCAAAGTGTACTCCCCGGAACCTTACTGAATTCTCATGCTTAATCTTCACACCATTCAGTCTAAGGTCAATACTGTCGTGATCTTTCTTTCTGCTGCAGAACAAACCGACGGTTTGATTCTACCTAAATATATTTGCCTTATATTTCAATAATGTCGCTTGAGATGTTTAGTCATCTTTGTACATCCATCGACAGTTTAGGTCGCTGACTGGCCAATTTTTCCTTTTCAGACAGTTTGTTGGTTATCAAGCTAGCCGACTGCAGAAAAATCTACGGCAAACATTTGAAATACCTTTGTGTCGTTTTAACCGGATGTTATACAATCTATATATGATTATGTATTATGTCGATGGATTTTGATTCTGTATTTGGTTAACTGGACTTGTTTAATATACTTGACAGGCTTACTCTGTAACCCAGGCCAGTGCTTATGAGACTATGTTCACAGCACCATCATACTACAACTACGGTCCAACTATTTCCCGTTTAACGTCATTTTTGGCCACCTCTGCCTCACTGTGGGTGTTTTTTGTACTTAATCGTCAGACTCATATTTTGTAATGGAGTCTAAAGGTCATATTGTCCATTAAAGTAAATATAGGTCACCTAGTAGTCCAAATATGATACATGAATTATATATGTTGTGACTAAAGCTGTTATGTCGAAATTCCGTTTTACAAGTTCAAAAGAGTCATCGATAGTTTTCTGTACTCGAAAGAGTACAATAGCGCGTGTATCGGTCGCAAGACAGAGGGACACAACCCCCAAAACACCTGATACCGCCTCTGTAACGACTGTGTTTGTCAACTTGATATCCTGCTTTAATACTTCACATGTACCATGGTTATTTGGTACACTTATGTTTAAAAAAAACTGTATTACATCATGGCGATGAACTTATTCACCCCTGGCTGCACCTCTTTTGGAAATCGTTAATTACCACTTCCTTTCCATCGTTTTGACTGATCTCCTTAAGAAGTTGTTAATATTAAAAGTCTCTATAGCTATTACTTTTTTTCATTTTGGCACACTTTCACAATAGCATCTGTTATCGTGTGCATTTAGAAAAAGAAACGAATGTGTGTCATATGATACATGGTTTTTCCGTATGCAATGTAATGTTAACGTCCATTGTTATTTTATATTTCGGAATGATTACTATTTTTTTGTGTCAAATGATGACATTTCGTATATAATATTTTATCCAATGATGGTGTTTCATTATGTCAAATGATAGCATTTTTTTTTTTTTATCTCCATTGATGGTATTTTTTTGTGTCAAGTTAGGCCATTTCCCTATAGCCAATGATGGAATTTCTTTATGTCAAATGATATTTCTTTAGGAAGTTGATGTCAAATACTGTTTTTTTCTATACGATAAATACTGTTATTTTGTGTTAAATATTAATATTTCTTATATCAAATATCGTTTTTCTTTACGATAAATACTGTTATTTTGTGTTAAATACTAGTATTTCTTTATATCAAATACCGTTTTTTCTTTATGATAAATACTGTTATTTTGTGTCAAATACTGATATTTCATTATATCAAATGATGACATTTCTTTATATCCAATGATGATGTTTCTTTATGTCAAATATTAGTATGACAATTACTGGTATTTTTATATATGACAAGTACTGGTATTTCTATATGACAAATACTGTTTTTCTATGTGACAATTAATGGTATTTCTTTATATCAAATGATGCCATTTATTATATCCAATGATGACATTTCTTTATATCCAATGATGACATTTCTTTATATCCAATGATGACATTTATTTATATCCAATGATGACATTTCTTTATGTCCAATGATGACGTTTATTTTATATCCAATGATGACATTTCTTTATATCCAATGATGACATTTCTTTATATCCAATGATGACATTTATTTATATCCAATGATGACATTTCTTTATGTCCAATGATGACGTTTATTTTATATCCAATGATGACATTTCTTTATATCCAATGATGACATTTCTTTATATCCAATGATGACATTTCTTTATATCCAATGATGACATTTCTTTATATCCAATGATGACATTTCTTTATATCCAATGATGACATTTCTTTATATCCAATGATGACATTTCTTTATATCCAATGATGACATTTATTTATATCCAATGATGACATTTCTTTATGTCCAATGATGACGTTTATTTTATATCCAATGATGACATTTCTTTATATCCAATGATGACATTTCTTTATATCAAATGATGACATTTATTTATATCCAATGATGACATTTCTTTATATCCAATGATGACGTTTCTGTATGCTTAATGATGAAATTTCTTTATGCCCAATGATGGTATTTCTTTATGACAAATACTGGTATTTCTTTATGACAAATAATGATATTTCTATTTGACAAATAAGTTTTCTGTCCATTGATGGCGTTTTGATTTATTTATGTACAATGATGATGTCTTTGATTATAAAAGGTGGATTTTATTTTTTATTTTGTTTATATCCAATGATGGTGTCTCTTTATATCCAATGGTGGAGTCTCTTTATATCCAATGGTGGTGTTTCTTTATATCCAATGATGGCGTTTCCTTGTGTAACATGGTGTTCTTAATTGTCAATTGATCTGGTTGATGTATGCCGGTGTTTTTAAATGTCAAGGATGGTATTGATTTTTTTCATGTTCTAATAATAGAAACAACTGGTATAACATTTCAAATTTCCCATATAAGATATATTGTTAGTTCGGACTTGGGGCAATGGCCTACGTGACCTTTGTTATTTATTTTGTCTGTTGGTTTTGTCAACATATTGATCAACTGGAAGTTTATCTTGTTGCAAACCAAATGACTTTTAACCTTGGAGTAAAGGAGTGGCTTCAAAAAAGACGACCGAAGTCTGTTTAATAGGGTTGAAGTAAATAGACCTATACATACATGTGTGACTAAGTATGATATTATGTGATAGATACGATCAGAAATTGTCATGGTATCAAGCACAATTCTGGTTGGTAGCATTACACGATCATTTCGAATTGATTATCTTACTAACTAAAAATATTTGTTAATTGACATAATATGCTTTACTACCCGTGCTTATTAATTGTTTTTTTTTACACTTTATTCTAGGTTAAAACGCTGCTCACTTCATTTTAATTGCACACGATGACGTTTATTCTTATCATTTAATAAAACTTGTCAGTTTAACAGCTTAGTATATTCCGCTAATTGCTTGCAAATGAGAACAAGGTCTATAGACACATACAAGTCAGTCAGTTTTTCATAGCTTTTGGTAGACTAAAACTGGTAACCACATAGACAAACAAAATCCTTTTTGTCAAAATTTGCATGAACATGAAGCGTGTGATGTGCCTCAAATGCCTTGATGTAATTTCATCCCTGTAGGATATTATCATGCCACACTGTCGACACGTGCTTTAGGAAGGAAATCCCATCCAGCTGATCTGGAAATATTATCTTTACTAAAGCGATCATTGTATATAGCAAGATCAATAACTAATATATTCCATAGTGGGAAAATTCGTAAATGAATTCTTTTGATCTTGCAACTATATATACCCTTATGTTTCCTATAAAACTTTTCACTGGTCATCGTTAAGATACAACATACAGTAATTATTTTTTGAAAGGTGATTTTATTACAAATTATAATCTTAGAGTGCAATTTTGTTTTCGGAGTATTTGTATTGAACAATTCTACATATAGAATTTTTGAATGTAGAAAATATTTCTGATAATTTCTGGAACGTTTAAACACATCACATGGGTCATTATCCTATAAACTCGTCCTCGATTATTATCCTATAACCTCATCCTCGGTCATTATCCCGTAAATTCGTCCTCGGTCATTATCCTATAAACTCGTCCTCGGTCATTATCCTATAAACTCGTCCTCTGTCATTATCCCGTAAATTCGTCCTCGGTAATTATCCTATAAACTCGTCCTCGGTCATTATCCATTAAACTCGTCCTCGTTCATTATTCTGTAAATTCGTCCTCGTTCATTATCCTATAAACTCTTCCTCGGTCATCATCCTTTAAACTCGTCTTCGGTCATTATCCTGTAAACTCGTCCTCGGTCATTATCCTATAAATTCGTCCTCGGTCTTTATCCTATAAACTCGTCCTCGGTCATTATCCTATAAACTCGTCCTGGGTCATTATCCTATAAACTCGTCTTCGGTCATTATCCTATAAACTCGTCTTCGGTCATTATCCTGTAAACTCGTCCTCGGTCATTATCCTATAAATTCGTCCTCGGTCTTTATCCTACAACCTGGCGCGTCATCCTTGTTTCATGAATTATTTTATTTCCACTGTTTATTGCAGCTGCCTCGCCTTTACATTCTAAACGGGAATTACAATGAATTTGAACAAAAGTATTTTCATGAATCATTTGAAGGAGATCTGTCTGAAATGTCACAACTGTTAAAAAATTGTTAGCCCAGAGGTTTTTAATCTGGGGGAATTATCTCTATAGGTGCTATTTTATCATTTGGGGAGGGGGGAGGGGTGGTGGTTAAGGTGCTCTGTAGTCTAGACTAAAATATTTTGACAATTATGATTTAACTCCTATTCAGTCAGGCTATATGCTCCCACATGAAATAGGTTGCGGGGAAAACTGAGAGATTGTCACGAAGTAGTAATGATTGACAGGGGGATAGATCAATCGATCAAGGATCCTGAAAGGGATAAGAAAATGAAGAAAAGGGTTGAAAACCACTGAGTTAGTCGATCAAATGGGTCAATTATTTCAAAACACACCCCACTGGCAAGTTTTGCTACCATTATTATATGAAATGTAACCTAAATTATCTATCTCTTTCGCGCGAATAAGTAATGGAAATCGATAAAGTTTTCAAATTTAGTCATTATTTAACTTACTGTAGTTGGCAATTATTAGCATTAGTTGTCAAGTCTTCGGAACTAATGAATTGAATTTGGTTTTTGTCATTTAAGGTGTCAGAAAAATAAAGTTTCATTTTGTTAAAAAAAAACATCAAATTTCCTTTCTTTTTTGTCCTTATTTTTTTTGCAATAATTATTATTGACATTTCAATTTATCAACCCGAAAATTTGGTTTTTATATGCCGACATTATAATGTGGTCGTATATTGTCGTCGACCCTGTCCGTCCGTCCACAATTGGATTGTGAAAGCAATAGAGACAACAGTTTTTATCTGATTTGAATGAAATTTGTTATGATCATTTATATTATTGAGGTCTTGGACAAGTTTAAATCTTTCGATGAGCGGTTTTTGAGTTATTGCCCTTGACTTATGAAAAACGCGTCAAAATTTGGTTGTGAACAATAGAGACTACAACTTTCATCCGATCTAAATGAAACTCGGTGTGATCAATCATAATGATGAGATCTTAAACAAGATTGAATTTGACGATTTTTCAATCAACAATTTTTGAGTTATTGCCCTTGACTGAGGAAAAACTCATTAAAAGAGACTACAATTTTCATCTGATTTAAATGAAATTTGGTATAATCAATGATGAGATCTTAGTCAAGATTGAATTTGATCAATGGAATTTGAGTTATTGCCCTTGACTTAGTAAAAACGCATCAAAATTTGTAGGCTTGTAAATGCGATAGACGTGACAGTTTATGTCCGAATTTTATTAGATAATGTGTGTTTGTTTAAATCAACAATATCTTGCACATGTAAGATTTTTGGTATAATTTGACACAGATAGGTGACCGCCCTTGATAATGTATCAGGAAAGTGGGCGTATCGTGCTAGGCAACCGCTCGTTGTTTATTAGTGTCAATGTTATTTACTTTTTATTTATTTATTTATGCTTTTTATCAAATTGTTAGTTTGGCATTTTACAACAAGAGGACAGGTAGATTGCTTGCAATGTAATTATCATATCTGTCACATAACTCATATTGGACTCTTGGAAACAATGGTAATATCTGTGATGATTGTTTTTTCTGAGTGGTAAAAGTTTTGACCGTTTAATGCAAATCAATAATTATTTTTATTATACGCCCACATGAAATGGGGGAGGGGGGGGCGTATATTGCCGTCACCCATATCCGTCGGTCCGTCCACAATTGCTCGTAAACAGTCTACAAGGCACAATTCTTGACTGATTTCGACGAAACTTGGCATGGTTGTTTGTTATCACCCAAGTATTAACCCTATTGAAAATCAGACGAATCGAAAAATATTTACTATGAGTTATTGCCCTTGTTCTTGAAACGCTCGTAAACACTCGGTAGGTATAGGTATACTCGGGGTAGACATACCATACCTTCGACACCTTAAGAGTTTTTATAATTTTAATTGCCAAGTTCAACGTACTTTAAGCACCTGACGGAAGTAGGAAATCCTTCTTGTTTACGATAAAATGGAATTTGAGCGTGAAATTGTAGTCTTGATTATGATTTTGCAGCTGTGAGACATACTTTCGACAAATAAATAGGTTCAATTTTTACATTTTTATTTTCAAGGAATATAGTACTTTTTACACATGCTAGGACGGTAGGAGGAAGTCGTAATTGATTATTTTTCTTGCGTGAAACTGTATCCATAAATAACTTGTTGTATTTGCACCTATGAGACATACTTTCGATACCAAAAAGAAGTTAAGTTTTTTTTTATTTTTAAGTTCAAGGAATATATTACTACAAAGACCTGCCGAAATGAGGAAGACTTACTTGTTAATGCCATAATGGATCTTTTACTGCAATTTTAAAGGAATCAGAATTTACAATTGATTAGGATTAGATGCAAGGTTATATTGTGTTGAGAAATTGGAATAAATTGTAAGTTAAATTATATGAGATGCCACATCATAAGATATGAAATATATTCACGTAAACTGATTCTTTAATGTTCAAGTTATCTGAAGTCGTTATCAAATTTATCATTTTAGGCCAGCCCTTAACCTACTTACAAGATGATACCTCAAAATTTAAACAGTTGAATATTCTTTTTATTGAGAAAGTTTCTAGGTTTCAATTTGAATTTGTTAGTTAGAAACAGTTCATATGACGTGCTCCATCCTCTTTGTTGGTCTGCTCTGTGATAGTTCATTGTTGCAGATGTCTGCTTTAGGGTGTCCTATAACTTTGGTTTTGTGTTTTACCAAAAGATACAGATTGACTCAGAGGAAGTATTCTGTGCTTCTGTGTATTTACTTTGAAAATAGAACTACAATGGGGATACTGGGGTTGTAAATTTGAAAATATGATTTGTACACGTTTTTCGCCCCATAATATGAGTCAGAGTGCACCCAATCAATTCCATTTTTTGAAAATTCTCTCAGACTCTCCATAAGAGGCTTGTGATATGACGCCTGCACGGATATGCCACATTTTGAATTCAGCCTCCACAGTTGTCCACCTATTGAGTCAGTCTGCCACCTCAGAAGTCTGGCGCCACACTGAAGAACTGTAGCACACACAAAATCTATGACCGTGACGCGCTGTACGCTTAACATTGTTTTAGACTGGGCGCTTATTAAATGACTATTTTTCTTAACTGATTTCTAAAACAACCCAAGTTATAAATTATATTTTCAGTAGTAACCTTGGAAGTATTTTGGAATTACAAGAACCATGGACGTCGGGATGGTACAAATAAAAGCATCAAATGTCCTTTATATAACAACAAAGCCAAATCTGTTTTCGAGCCATTCAATATTATATGTAACGTCGTTTAATACCTGATATAGATACTAGATTATAACACACATATTTAATATATATATGATATGTAAAAAAAAGTACAAGACTGTTCCACAAAGTCAAGCTGTGTCGATTTATTTTTTGTGATTAACACTTATCCTTGAACCTATAACCATCTGTCGGTTTCAATTAACATCTATTTCAGAACTTGTTATACAGATAGCGCTGGCTCGATTGGTTGGTTTTGAAAATGTTCTACTTGTTCCAATTCTGACTTTAATAGAACGATACCGAGCCTGGTGTGTCAGATTTAAATCCAACCCCCCCCCCCCCCCCCCTCTAACCCCCCTATACTTTCCTCCAACATTTTGAATTCTGTTTTTACCTATTCTGTCTGTTTTATGGTATCCGGTTGATTCAATGAATCCCGGACGTCCAGAACTCTTCAGTCGAGCGCCCATCATGAATGCGGTTCATTTGTAAGGTATATTACAGGGCACCGTGTGAACAAATGGACGTGAATGTAGATCTGAGACTTCTTTGCAGAAAGTTCGTAATTTTACCATTTTATATTAGCAAATATGATTGGTTAATGTCTTCCCTGCGATAACATCAACCAATCAGTTCATTGTTTTAACGTTTACTATTATCTTGGGGTTATGTTTTGAAAACAGACCCTCTTTGTGATGTGATCATGTAGTTTGATCTACGAAAAATCTTCTTTCTATTGTGTACCCTTTTTCTATTGATGTTGTTTCTAGCTTATGATTTTCATTTAAAATTGATAATATTTGATAGAAATAGGTGAGGATATGAATGAGATAATGAAAATATGAATTGTTGTAAGATATAATAACCTATAGATCATAATTTTCGTACGTAGCGCCGAAATGATTGGATAAGGATGAATAGTGGTAATGTCTTCCATAATGTCGTACACTTCCCTGAGGCCCCAGGCTACTACCACAGATGGTACTAAAGAACCCTCTTTTAAAATTTCACCAAATGTGAGAAATTAGAAACCAGGGTAGCTGGTTCGACATAATCTATATAGAGTTAGCAAATTTTGCACTATATAATATTGTATGCCAAGTTTGTAAAGTTTCAAGTTAATATCAAAATGTTTAATAATAACACTTTATTTATCTGTGCAATATTGAATAACTCCAGTAAAATGGACGATTTTAACAATGAAATGAATAGACATATTGTGTAGCGGTTCAAAAGGTTTATATTTAGTCTAGGTCGCATTGTTTGGACGTTTTCACTGTGAATATGTACAGAATCCAGTCGTACTATACATGCCCTTCGTGCATGACTGCATTGTTGACGTGTTTTAAATATAAAGTTAAAAATGGATGTTAAAAATTTAAAGTTAAACATAGTTGATGACAAATATAGATCTAAAACTAATTTTTATTCAGAATATTTTATCAAGTAGAACATGTTTCAATTTCTGTACATAGTAAATATCTATTATTGTCAAATAAGTTGAAAGAAAAACACTTTATAGAATTTGAAGTGAACTTTGATAAGTAATTTTTTACTGGTGTTGTAAGCCTAATGCCACACTTCGACTGGGTTTACTTGGCATCCCTTTTTACAGAACGTACAATTTTAATTGCATTTTTGGCTTATTATTCAATCTTTAACAGGACTGCAAAGAGGTTCTCGTATCTTTGGCTCTACCACGTCTACAGATCTTTTAATTCCAAAAAATAAGACCAGAATCCAATCCAAGCCAAATAGGCATTCCGATCACAACCTGACCAATCAATGCTGCTGATATTTATACAGACAGTGGCGATCCCAGCACTCCGAGACATGAGGTACAAATAAGGAGCAGACTGGCTTAATGGGTATGGCTGGGGAAAGCGGCAAAAAACCTACTGCTATGTAGAAATGTCTAATTCAAACACAAATGTAACATAATGCAATACCAAATACCTGAAACGTCTAATGCTAAAGACAAAATACAAGAAACCTCTAATACAAAATACCTCATACGTCTAATACAAAAGACAAAATACAAGAAACCTCTAATACAAAATACCTCATACGTCTAATACTAAAGACAAAATACAAGAAACCTCTAATACAAAATACCTCATACGTCTAATACAAAAGACAAAATACAAGAAACCTCTAATACAAAATACCTCATACGTCTAATACTAAAGACAAAATACAAGAAACCTCTAATACAAAATACCTCATACGTCTAATGCAAAAGACAAAATACAAGAAACCTCTAATACAAAATACCTCATACGTCTAATGCAAAAGACAAAATACAAGAAACCTCTAATACAAAATACCTCATACGTCTAATGCTAAGACAAAATACAAGAAACCTCTAATGCAAAATACCTCATACGTCTAATGCAAAAGACAAAATACAAGAAACCTCTAATACAAAATACCTCATACGTCTAATGCAAAAGACAAAATACAAGAAACCTCTAATACAAAATACATATAACCTGTTATGCACATTTGATTATACAATCTGTAACATCTACCATAAGCATTAGATGACATATCTCGTTAACATTACTTGCATTTTTCGTCTGAATTATCTTAATTTAGGTCAATGTCTAATTTTCTAATCGACATAACAAGTCAAAATGTCCCAAAAGTCAAAATAGCTTTACTTGATGTTTTTAAACAATCTTGTTTTAAAATATTTGTATTTCTCCAAAAGGACTGCTGTATCAACATCTTATCTCAAATTTCAATATTGGTAAGATAAGATTATTAGCACATAATTTAGATATTGAAACTGGAAGATTTAAAAAGATTGAAAGAAAAGATAGAAAATGTAAACTTTTGACATTTTGACTATAACCCAACAAGAGTTACCCCTTTAGTTTGGGAGAAATTTTTGTGTCGATTAGAAAATACTTCGACCTTGACATTGACCTAAATAAAGATAATTCAGGGGAGAAATGTAAGTAATGTTAACGAGATATGTCATCTAATGCTTATGGTAGATGTTTCAGATTGTATAATCAATTATGCATAAGAGGTTATATGTATTTTGTATTAGATGTTTGTTGTATTTTGTCTTTTGTTTTAGACGTATGAGGTATTTTGTATTAGAGGTTTCTTGTATTTTGTCTTTAGCATTTCACGTTTTAAGTATTTGGTATTGCATTATGTTAATTTGTGTGTTGAATTAGACATTTCTGCATAGCAGTAGGTGTTTGCCGCTTTCCCCCGCCATAAATGGGGGGCAACTGTGGGGGTTGAGATTAAAAGACGCGTTAGTCATGTGGTGTGGATAGGCACAAGCCTCCGGGAACATCAGAGAGAGTTCTCTATCGAGAGTACTTTTGAAAAATTGAATTGATTTGTTGAATGCTGATGCTTTGTGTCAAAATTTTCAATTTTGTTAGAAATGATGTGGAGATACAATTGGGCGTAAATGCAAATGCCCCCGCCCCCTCCCTGTACTGACGCAAATGTTACGCTCTGACAAACTTTAAGGTGTTTAGGTGCTTATCAGTTAGTAAAAAGTACTAGGGTTTTGATAAAACTAACGAGTCGTGATCACGTAGACCAAAAAACTTACATTGTACACAAAGATTATAAAGATAATTCATTGCAACAGAAAAGAACATAGATTAATCATGACTACTGTCTTTGAATCTTAAGGCCCATTCAAGCAAGCTGTATACAACAAACTGTATACAACTTTGGTAATATAGTCCTTGTCGGAATCACTCAATTATTCCCTCTTAATTTGTTGACATAAATTCCCACCGAATCAGTGATGAGCTTTATAACCGTAAATCTTAAGCTCACATTAATTATTAACTCTTCTATTTAAAGATTTTTCTGTAGTTACTTATCACGTTATAATATGGGTAATGTTTGTATCTTTCAGATCAGTCAAGTCATGGGACAACACCAGTCATTGGCCAGTGATAAAGGAACGGAATTATCATTAAGAGTCGCCATTAATAAACTAATAGAATCATGTTTGAGTAATCCTCAATCGTCAGAAGGAATTAGTAGTAACTACATCATGAAAAATGAAATGGAGGACAAAGACAAATCTGATGAACCAAATTCTACAGGGGATGAAACCTCGAGTGGCGAAAAGGTTGTCGAAAGTGAAAAGACATCAAAATTGTCTTCTGATAAATCATTTAGCTCTGCACAGTCATTTAGCTCGCTTCTAGAAATGCATATACGTGATATGATAGTGAACTGTGAAAATGATGAAGACATTAGCAAAGTAAAAGAAAAGGACACATCACAGGAGGTAATGGCCAATAACAGTGTTCAATCTAGTGTTTTATCCAGTACAAGTTCTGATGGTGGTACCTCAACTACTACTACTGCTACTGTATCATCGGCTATCAATTCATCAGTTATTAATTCATCAGTTACATCCGGTTTAAAAGCTAGTGGGATATCTAGTGTACCTCTTCAAACATTAGTTGATAAAGTCTTGGATAATTCATTGGGTGACCCTTCACTCTTAAGACCACTTGACTCTACCAATGAAAACTCAAAAGTAAATGGTACTGGTGACAATAAATCAAAGGTTAGTACCACGTACGAGATAGCTGCTGAATCTGCGAAGGCTGTCAGTGAGAAAGTTACTAGGTGTGTAGAAAAAAGTCAAAATAATAACGAAAATGATGGCGCCTCAAATCCAGGGGATATATGTCTCATGGCCCACATAGAAAAGGCTTTAGAACGAAACTTTGCTCAAATGAGTGACAATGAAAATGAAACTGAAATTGAAAAAAATGATTCTTCCCAAGCTTCTGTTAAGGTTGGCTGTGTTCAAAGTGGTAGTGTCTCCAGACCAGCTTCCTCGAGTTCAAGCAAACCAAATAATGATGGTCAAAGTAAAACTGTTGGTTCCTTACTAAATCCGCGACAAACTCTTATCACAAACCCTGATGGAACTATTAGTGTACAAGATATAGTTGATAGGATCTTCAGTCAAACTGAAATGATCAGTAAACTTTTAACTCCTGGTACTCCATCTACCACAAGCAGCATAGCACATCCAGCACACCCACAAGAAAAAGTTCCCCCATCAACTCCTGTTTCCTCTCAACAGTCGTATGAAAGAAGTATAGTGAAAACGGTGAACTCTTCCAGGGTAGAACCGTATTCTCATAATTTTTCCAAGCGTCACGTTAAGCAGTATAATGATGCAGAACACTACAAGGTGACAAAACATACACCTTCAAATCGTTCTCGTGAAGACATCTACCCGAGCCGAAGTACACCATCTTCGCACGCGAGTGACATTTCTGAGAGACAAATAGGATACAGCCAAGTTCGTCTTAAGGACACCAATACACACCATAAAGCCAATTCCTATATCCAACCTGATATATCTGATCATTATGTTGATCCCAGAGTAATTAATGAAGCACAGCGACAAGCTGCAGCCCGTGAAAATATGATGATGCTTTCTCGATACTCATATTCGATGCCAATGACGTCAAGCGTGGACCCAAACTCTTTGGCCGCTCACCATCTTCTTAGGTGTTATCCACCTGGAGCTTTGATGCAACAGCGTCTACCACCACCTTTACTTTGTGTTGACCAAATCAATGATACGCACATTCCTCACCCCTATAATAAAGCCTGTCCATGTATGGCATGTTCATCACACAGAGCCCATATGGAAGATCTAAAGCGTTCACCCAAACAGCATCCGTCAAATTTATTGATGCCATCACGGATTTCTCCAAGTAGCTCTCCGCAGTATCAGTCAAGGTTATCGCCTCATAATAGAGATATGCGGAACCTCTCTCCGCACTCACCACAGCGATATGGTAACCACCCATCCGCTTTCACACGAGTCAAAGACACCCTAGCCGAAAGAGAAAAGGCGCAATTGATGTACAATGAAGAATTGTTACATCAAAAGAAAAACAGAAATGACAATGGAATAGATATGATGTATAGAGAAAGAAAACACGTTGAAGGGTTTCGACCAGTAACAGAACCCAGTTTTCATAGGTCGAAACCTCCTATTAGTAGTCATTCAAAGAATGCAATGTTACCCAATGAAGTGCAAATAAGTGCCCCCTCATACGGTCTTAATTACGGAACCAATCCAGTGGCAATTAATCAGGTAGACCAACCTTTAGATCTCTCTAAAAAGAAACCATCTGCTCAGAACCAGCAATATCACGACACTGTAAAACGTAATATTCCCGTTTATAAAGAACGTGATGCTCATCCTAGTGCCCCCAGTTTCTCTAAAACAAACTTACCTGATCATAGATTCGTAGACCAAAGATCTATTCGCCACGTCACCCATCATTCAGAACACAAGCCGTTTGTTGAAGTCGAAAGTGTGAGTAGCCATGAACATTATTTACCTCCCCATACCAATATATCTCAATATCAACACAGAGTTGAACCAAATCGCATCCAAGAGACATCGGCTGCAATGACTCCCGGTATGATGCCAGATCAGCTAGGTTCTCCAGGGGGGATGCGACCTCAACTACACCCTCTCCCATCACCAACTCTATCAACTAGCTATTCACATGGATCGACGTCTCAATCGCCACAGGTACCTAATCATATACCATCACCTGTAGACAAGGCTCTGGATGTCGACAGAGGAACGGTTGTTGAAGCTAACATTTCCAGACCTTCTAGTCAGTGTAGCAGTTCATCATTAGATTTGGATAAGGATAAACGGGGATCTATTTCTAGACACGAACCCGTACAGAATATCATAGGAACACATCCCCCTAGTGATATATTGTATCTTATATGTCGACTGTGCCGTCAAACATACGGAAGTCCATATGGATTCCGGAAACACTTTAGGAACCAACATGGTTTTGAACCGCGTGCAGAGCATACAATTGTTCATACAATTTCTGCAACCAAAAATGCCATGCAGCACATTCCAGGAATGCCGAATATTCCCAATGACGCTATGCAGTCACCAAGGGGATTTCAACCAGTTCCAGATGGTACTATTTACGATGGTATTGACATTCCTAAAGTACGCGAGAGAGCTGCTAGCGATTCCAAATTGCTCAAACCTGTATCGATGACGGAATCGATTAGACCAATGGGAAGTCGTTCAGCCGAAAGTCGGCAAGTATTGCCCTGCAAGGAAGAAACAGATGACACTAAATGCTTGCAATGTGAACAATGTAAGCAAACCTTTCAGCTCAATGATTTTGGTTCGTACAAGAGACACTGTAGGCAGCATAATCAAACTCGAACTATTGGACCCTTTCATTGTCAAATGTGTAGTTGTTCATTTCACGAGCCACAACTTTTGGAAGACCATATGTTGCAGCATGAATCTGAAACATATGTGTGCAAATATTGTAAGATACCGTACGCCAATAAACTGTATTTAGAAGATCATCTTAAAACTGTACATGGTAAAGAATCAGTTGTGAACGTGAATTCTTGTAAATATTGTCATCATAATTTTATTGACTACAAAGAACTGCTTCTCCATATTCAGTCGGTACATGGACAGTCTGGACAACCTGACCATGATAAGCTAGGTGTAGGTGAGAAAACGTATGAATCGCAAGGCGATACGACAGTTTCCAGTCACGTCGATATTCAGGAGGCTGATCAAATGACGACTCTTTCGTGCCCGGATAGTAGTTCAGATACCCTTGCAGACAGTGCGCGATCATCCGTTCCGCAATCATCGACTGGCTGCGTCACGGAGCCCGTAGTCTGTAATAACGTGAAATCTGAAGAATTATGTCCTTCGACAATTTCAAATGATAATTCTCAAGATGACGTTTCTTCTGGTGGAAATGACACAAACGAAGATAGTTTTTACAAGCATAAAAAGTTTTTCGGACATAGGAAAAGGAAGGAGTCGTTAGATTTGGGTCCGATTCCTGCCAAATCTTTTAAAGGTGAGAGTGCGGCGGACACTGTAGATAGTAATAAATGTGATTCGGGTGTTATTGATAACACTGTGTCGTGTTCAAGTACTACTAATTTATCAGAACGAGAAAAACTATGTGATAGTTCTTCTCTTAACGGGGATTCCTTACCCAAAGAAGGAGTGAATATGGATCCATTGGATCAAACTGATAATCTGGTTCAAAATAAACAAGAAGCTAGGCATCAAATGCCGTTTGTGTGGGATCGCATTACTCGTAGTCAAGCTGGAAAGAACATTAGACCACCAGACTATATGGCTTAGTTGTTATAAAATGTTGTTTTGTCATGAAATCAAATATTAGATGAACTGATTTAATCAATCAGCTGAACTGATTTAGCCAATCAGATGAACTGATTTAATCAATCGATTCTGTATAGTTCCTTTCGTTTTTTTTCTGCTCAACTCATTCTTGATCTGTTAAAATTTGTTTTGACATCAAGCAGTTTAGTGTTCGTTCACTGAATATTCAAAAGTTCTTCACCACTGTCTGCGCACTTTCGTCTGTAAATAGAATTCTACCAGTTATTTTTATATGAAGTAAAATGATAACTTCAAACTGGTAGTGTCGGCAAAAGTGGGCTCATACTGAGTAAAATATGTCATAAAGGTCTTAATCAGGTTGTCAGTACGGATTTGCGGTTAATACCGGTAAAAAGAAAATAAGGAACAAGGTTTCGCCAATTTAACCGTATGACACGTGATTTCCTGAGAGATATTCCTATTTACTTAAAATAATCAATAAAATTCCTTTTACCGACATAAGGACATGAGGGCGGTAGTGAGAACAAAACTTTCATAACAGGGCATTCAATTAGTTGAATCAATGAACATGCTTTTATCAAAATACTGTGTGACGTAGATTGTGTGATTGAACTCAGTGAAATTAAAATGAACGCAATATTTAGAAAAGTTTTTAATTCAGATTTCTGATTTTGTTATATTAGTTATCAAAATGTTATGTTGAATCCGTTGTTTGTTATGTAGTATAATTTAATTATTTGAAGATTGTTCACAAAAGTGCTAATAATTCCAACCAAAATTAAACCTTTAACACTTATTAATTCTGTTTTAAAAAGGATAGATTATCAAAATGCATGTAATTTCGCCTTCATCGATATTAAGACACACATCGAGTTGAGACATTGGTTGTCTGATCAATTGATGTTTTATGGTCTACTTTTCTGTACCCCATCGGGCTTAAGACATCATCAAGCGGTGTGTAATGAGGGACATATTGTCAGGACAGCGGAATCTACCTCTTTTTACGATTTAGAAAATGAAAAGTTTGAAAATGACGAGATGAAAAGATGATAACGCGGAGTAAATTTTTCCTGATTGCACAATGCATGAAGTTGTCCATTTTATAAAGTTTCGTTGGGGTACAGAAAGACTAAAACAGTAAAAACAATAGTATGTCAAACATGGTTGTTGTTTTTTTACTTATTTGTAAAAGCTTATTTAAGTTATAGTCGCAACTCAAACAATTTATTCCAGGGTATTTATTTACGCAATACTGGATAGTAGTAAAGGGGTCTCATTCTCACTTAGTCTCAACTGGCATAAGCAACTGATGAGTACGAATGAAAATTGGGATAGTTCAGTCTAGCCAATGGCAAGCAATCGTTGACAATCCAGTAGCTCATACAAAACTACATATGGTTCTTACATGAAAATAACACACACAAACGTAGTTCACGACTATTTTGAATCTCTTGCTCGACATCATAAGTTTAGTTTTTGAAAGGCTTTCAATCAAGCCTTCAAATCACATTTAAAGGTTTAGAAATGGCTTGAAATATGATTTGAAGGCTTTGTTGAAATATAATCGTCTTTTTAAATATTCGACTTATTAAGTCGAGGAAGAGATTCAAAATGGTTGTGAGCTACGTTCGTGTGTGTTATTACCATGTAAGAACCATATGTAGTTTCGTATTTCCAGTAATTGTCATAATCTGAAGTTGATCTTGATTAGAATGTCGTAGAACTGGTGCCGATACTGTCACGAATCAATAATAATTTCCATGGTACCTTTCACAATGAACATGGATAACTTAAGGCATAAAATAAAGTATTGACATAGAATTTGATCTCGTATTTAAACACAATTTGGTAGATATTATGGGTTCTAATAAAATAATATAATCCTACCAATAATGTGCATATTATATTTGACACACTGCTAAGACCATGGAGAAAGTTTGAAAAAACTAGTTTTTATTGACTACCACAGCTGGTATAAAAATAAGTCGATCTTTCTTACTCAAACATATATATCTAAGTGCATCGGGGAAGTCACCTAGTACAGTAAACAAATGAATGTTTCATGAATATTACATACAATGTAATTGAAGTTCACAATGCATAAAAATTTAATGTGATAATCTCGATAATATAAGATACACACTATTATACTCATGCTAGAAAAGTACATGTGATGCCTTTTTGTAATAATTGTTTTCGCAATGGTTAGTTTTTTTTTTAAGTTAGGGATATTAGCTTATTACTATGAGGTATGGAGAATCCAACCCTCCTTTCTCCGAAATCCATATGAAATCAATGGGCAAAACCTCTTGATAAATAGCAATATAAGTTTTTTTTTTTTTTACATCACATATAATTTTGTTGTTCGCTCTGCCAATTTATGTTTTCGATGCTCTTTGTGCTGCTGATAGCAATGAACTAAATGTTTCAGTGTTCAGTAGTTAATGGATGTAGTTTATCATCTTTTCATTTGTTCCAGCTGATATTAATCATAAAATATATTTGCACGAATCAATTGTCCATTAACTAGATATATACCTCTGGTACTGCCAGATTAAATTCCACATCATGTATACATATGAAGATGGTACATATTTACCGTATGTTTGATAACATTTATTTGTAAATGCCTTGTAAATTGCTTTACATTAAAAGTGCTTCAGTGATACTGTATAATGTGTTTTCATTTCGTTTGATACTAGGTTTCAACGCCGTTTCGGAAGCTAATGCCATGGAGGAGTTTTAGGTGACAAATTTTGTGGTCACCTTCGTGAGGTGTAGCAATTTCAGCCAGGTGGGGGTGGGGCGATGTTAAAAGCGACATTTCATAAGAAACATTTTAAATAACGACCAATATCGTGATTCGGGGGTTAAAAAATTAAACTACATTTCCTAGTTGTTTGATTGAAGTCTGTTGGAAACATCTACGAATATTTTGAAATGGCGGTTAGTTATTGCTACAGACAAAATCTGATTATCAACGACGCCTAACAGATGATGTCATTAAGAATAATATGATTGATCGCTGGATAAAATCTACGACTGAAAACCCGCAATTACCTGGATGGTAAAAGTCCATGTCAGTTGAAAGTATTCATTTTTCCTTTTTAGCTCTTTGCTCATGTCGACTGCGACGATTCCATTGAGAATAAGAGACTACTCGGATTTGATATACAGGCGATTCAGTCACAAAGAAAAAACAGCGAAAGATCGATGTTGTTTTTATCACTCGACTTTCTCTCTCCAATGCAAGGGAAATAACTCTAAATTCAGACAAACATGCTCTTCTCTTGAAGTGACCGATGGTGTCTTAATGTACATGATCAACTTGTTTCAGTTCAGACTAAACGTTAAAGCCAAAACGTTGTACATTACTTCATTTATTAAAAAAAGCAAATTAAACATTGTTACAATAGATAGGCTATAATGTTCAATAGTAAACAGTTATATGGTAAGCAATGATTTTATTAGACAGATCATCCGATTGGTTGAATACACTAATATTTATAATATAAAATTTATATATGTAATACCAATTTCCTCAAATGATGACAGGTGAGGTCACAATCAGAAAACAAACATGAATCGATTACAACTTGATATTCATCAGCATGCTTTCACATTTATATTAGTGGTATTTTTTTTTAGCTGTTGATCAAATTAGGATGATGGAGCAATGTTATTTTCTGTCCCGATGCTTCCAGATTTCCTAAAAGTGCATTCATTCCGATCACCATCGGAGATTGCTCAAAGGTACTAAATATCCCAAGTTTACATTCAAATTGCAGAAATGAGTCGTCTGCTACCGCTTAACAATATGGCGCATCATCGAAGACGTGGTAAACATTATTCAATACAAACCCAACTATAGCTCCGAGAAAACTTCCGATTTGAGTGAAGATTCCACAAAGAATCAATGCATTGCGGCCACCTTGACGCAAAACACTGGCTACTCCAACTTTCGCATACGTCAATAAATAAAAACACAACACCCACACAGTAACCTGCAATAGAAAAATAAATAGTGCAACAAATGTACAATTAATGACAACAGGAAACTAGAGCGATTATGGCCTGATCATAATATAAGGACTATTGACAAATCAGAAAGGTTGATCAGAAGGAACATTGACTAAATAGAAGGAGTGAGTAATTCAGCAGAAGGGCATGCATCGGCTTATCAAAACAATGTGGACTGAGCAGGATGTTGATCTACGATTGATCTTGGTATGAACTACATTCATTGGACTGAAGACATACCTATCAATCAGGATCAGAAATCAGAATCAAGAAAAATGATTGGAAATTGTAAATGGTGGATCAAGTACGGTAATATTTGATACAAGAAGAAAGAGTATACATCATTTCTTATTTATCGGTTTGATTTTTTAAAAATTTTGTCAATACAGGGTGGCTGATTCGAGAAGGAGGATCACATAGTTGAATTCTCTTTAATTCGAGGAATGATCCGCCACTGACATACTTTTCATTTGTTTTTTTGTATTTACATGTATTTACATTCTGTGTATATAGTGGTCCGTAAAATAGATCAAATAAATACCCAACCTTCCAATAAACCGATGTATGGAAGGCTTTTATCAAACAAGTGATCTCACAAGCGTAATGTGTAACTTCAACTTGTGCTCTAGTTCAGTGTACTAATATGATTTAAACCCAGTTCTTAAAATGACAATTGATCAGACAGCATTTTCTAAGGAAACCCTACTTTCAATTTCATTGAAACTGTTTTGTAGTGCATCGAATTAAAATTCGGTTCGACTTATTTGGTTTCGTTCATTCACTGAAGATAACGTCACTAAATCTTTTATATCTTATTTTAATGAAAAAGAAATGTTCTCAAATAGAAGTCACCACATTTTCGAACATTGAATAGTACCTGTACTGAAAAATAACTGGTAAACCTGGCTTGACATCGGGATTGCCTTGATTTGAAGGAGGACATTGTCAAAATTTAGAATGCATGACCACAGCAAATCAGAAATCTAATTTTAGTATTACCAATCTAACTAAATTTCTTTCTTTTCTGATATTTTCGACTCCTTAGTTATCTAACAAGTTTACTACCACAGTCTCGTTCTAATAAGGTGATTTGTAATCAATCAAAGCTTAGTTTTGGGATCCCTTTCTCATTACCCGAGAGAAATATGGGATAGCGAACCCAAGGTAGAGCACTAAGATATTTAGATTGTAATAAAAAGGCTAAATACTTAATAATATAACAATGAGCTCCATTTCTCAAAAAAAAAATAATAATAACAATAGAAATTTGTCGTATGTATGGAATTCAGATTAAGAAATACCATACTTACGACAATAATTTTTAAACGGGACACTTACCATCAAGGGACCTCCACTATTACTGTCAACTAATGGTGATTGAGGACTATAAGCAGCACCAGTTATAATATAGGCACAACACACAGAACCGAAAAAAGTAAATGCCACGATTCCTGGAACTGAGAGGAGCGGAATGAACATGGCTGTAAAACATGCTACAGGATTAGCTATGTTAGTCAATGTTACTGTTAAATGATATGGATTCAAACCGTAAGGAAGTGTAGAATATGTCTGGATAGATAGTAAAAAACTGGACACATTGAAGTTTATCCAGGACACAACACATAATAAAATTACTTTGATTCCCGTTGAAAAACCTTTATCTTCGGTCGAAATTCTATACTTTTTGTCAGCGTTATTCGTTCCATAATTTTGATGGATGTTGTCCTGGCCATCAACTGTAATGTCCATTTCCACCTTCTCTGATTGACAATAAGAACTAAATTTAAGTAACAAAAACGCGACAAGTGAACAAAACATCAAGGACGCTAAAATAAAGAAGAAAACTTGAACAGAGAACCGTGGTTCATTATAGTTTGGATAGACATTAAATGTTGTATGGTTATACCACGTAGTGTTGACTTGAGTGGAGTTGGTACTGGAAACATTTACACATGTTATTTGTCCTGCACCTTGGGCTAGAGCAGTTAAACTAGGAACCATTCCACTTAAGCCCTCACCAATAAAAAATGAGGGCATATATTGAGGTTTTAGAGCTGCCATAAACGCTAGAAACGCAATAGATGAGGTGCAGTCTACAAGAGCCAAAATGAAATTTAACGTTAGCAGAGCTGTGCTGTGAAGGTCACCCCCAATGACAGTAGTTTGGTGCCAGAAGAATCCTAAAAGAACACAAGTCACACATCCAATTAATATTATGAGTAAAGAAACAGGCGATTCTAATTTTCTACCCTTCAATACACAGGTTATCAATGTAAACAAAAGTGGCCCAATATTAGCTGTTTGTGTTATAACTGTCATATACGATGGTAAATTCCAGGCTTCAGGTAACCTTGTTACCATTAATGGTAGTTCCACCCATAGTCCGTTTATATCTATCCATGACGATATACCAAATAAACACACCAATACATGCACCAATACTTTCGTATCTTTAAACATAGACCTGAACATCATTTCTGTTTATTTGTTTACAAGTTTAGCTCTATCGATTAAAGTATCTACAATATAATGAATAGTTTGCTTAAAATTTATCTATTATACTTAAGGTATAATTCTCATAAATTCATCTACATGTCAACTTTCATATTTGGAAATGATAAACCACATTCGCCGACTATAGTATGCTTTACGGTGCAGGTATAGGCCTAAGTATTAAAAAGATGTAATCGATCCTTACTTTAGCTTTAACGTATATATTTGAGTATACTGAAAGCGTAAGTCTTGTTTGACCTAGTTGTGACCCAGTTCGAGGAGAACTTGATAACTGTAGCATTTTGAGTATAACATTTTGAATATATTGATCGCATGAATGTGTCTATAATCCACCAGGAAAGGCGTCAGATAAATCAGACACAGTGGCGTAATTTTTGGTCCATTTCCCCCAAGCCATCAAGCCATAAAAATTACCTTTACTTAAAAAATCGCGATAGATGTATTCTCCGGTTTCCCATTTTAGCGGATTTTCCAGGGAAAGCCCCAAATGACCCCACACTATGACAAGTAAAATCCGCAAAGTGACTCCTCGCCACTGTCTGTGAAATCCTCGCTACGCCACTGATAAGATCCATTAACAATGGATTATCCTATTTGAAATCACCTTCCCGTAGTTATAGCAACTGTCTTTGAGGGGAAGAAACTCTGGGGAAATTTACATCACTATCAGGGTTAAGAATATTGACACAAAGGCGACATATTTATCTTTTTCAAAAAGAATAAGAATTACTTACCTATTTAAACTGTCTTATGTTATGTTTGCCCAGATGCCTCTAGAATTGTTATATAAATTAATGAAACTTATGAAACTAATGATAATTCATTTAACGGGATATATAAGTATAACGGTTACCTTTACATTGACCCGCCTTGACCTTTCAAATATAACCATGTATATACTATAACCTATAAATCCTGTTTAGATGTTATTGTTTGTTGCACTTTAGTATATGTACAATAGATATTATATAAACATGACGTTGAATAATGAGTTTCTGAATTTAAGAATGTCAAAATGACAAATATAAATGTCGGACACAGTAGCCAAACTTAACAGATTAGATAAACAAATAAATGTTGACTTTTATCCAGGTCAAATACCATAAATATATAGGGTATTTTTGGCGTGTAGGTGGATGGGCGTATGAGCGCGTTATTCAAAAATGCTTTCGAAACGAATAAGCGCGATGACTACTTCTAAGTGTCACTGTGTGGGACAAAATGACAAGGGATTGCTACGTGTGGTTTTCTTGCAATAATTTACTACAAACATCTTGATCTATCAATTGACGGAGTCAGATGACATGTAAAATTAAAAACGTCTAAACTTCTTGAACAGGGTTATATATTCTAAAATTGAAAGATTCAATAAACAAAAAATAATGGTTGACAACAATATATTATTGACAAATACCATAAATCTTAAAGATAGCTATGTACATCTAGGTCTATCAAAATATAAAATATGGGTATAATATAGACGGCTTCACAAGTCATAAAACTGAATACGAAAGCATGGAGAACATGCGAACATAGTGCATTTGCCATTTTCATCATTAGAATTCTTTGTTAAAAATGACACTTTAAAGGGGCATTCCGTTTTTCTTTTTGTAAAACATGTATTTATTTGATCAAAATGAATTTTTTTCAAAGGGTAATTATATTTTATGGAAATCTTTAGAAAACATAGAAGACATATTTCTCTACAAAAAGGAATTTATTTTACTCAAATCCTTACAGTAGTTTTATAACAGCAAAAAGCATAACAAACTTAAAGGTTTTTTATGTAAAGTTTTGGTGTTAAAAAATTGTCGGCTAGATTTATTTTGCTAAGACTTTCAGATACGCTATGGGATACATTTCTATAGATTTTGGTTTATAGTTTTCGCAAATTTGAGCAAAAAAATTATTCGACCTACAAAAAAGTGGAATGTCCCTTTAATGTTGTATCGGCTTTTGAATCACAACCAGTAAACTACTCAGATCACCCCAAACGAAAATGTAATTCTCTAAAATTGGTGTTGTGTATTTCAAGGACCACAGATATCAAATACCACGAAACCAAACTATGACTTTTTGTGACGTCAATATTTTGGAATCAAAATTTTATACAAAAAATTAAACGAAATTTTCTGCTTAAGATATTTTTCTTTATTTTCTTTGCTCAAAACAAAAATAGTGCACATCATGAAAAGTTATCAATATTTTCATGATCACAATGGGGTCGTTTGATTTTCCGAGTTATTTCCCTTAACTGTCTTCCGTCGTCGAAGTTATGGAGAATCAAAGAATCTTTCTAACAATGATTTTTTGCAATGCAAAATTAGTAAGAAACTTAAGTTATCAATGTTCTGTCAATTCTCCACGCGGTGGATAAAAGTCTTTACAGAAACTCAAACAAGAAAGATCATGACATCATATCGGTAAGGACAAACTGGGTGATCGAAATGGTTGCAGCAAAGAAGCAGTATGAACATTGTGCTACAATTATGGATTGTCAGTCTTGTGTCATCTTTCTTTAAGAAGGTCCTATATTTCGACACCTGTTTTACTAAACTTTGTTTCATTGTTGTCGAAAAACATTTAACTTTCCAGTTACAACCGATTTAAAATTTAAATTAACGACTTGGACTATTGTATTGGTTTTTATTTAATATTGCCAGAGAATGTATATAGAATGATCCTTAATGGCTTGGCAAGGTAGTAGACAGTCTCATTAAAATTAGATTATAATTTTGGTTTTTGATTTGTTTATTTTCGGTCTCCATTGTAATCTAAAAGGAATTATACCAAGGTCACACGTACTGTTAACATTCATTCCAACCAAACAGTCCGTTAAATAGAATCCGTGTCTAAATATAGACTTTGAAACGTGGGATAGCAAAACCGATATGACCGGTAGTAAAAGTAATTCTGATGGACTGTATAGTGGCGCATGATTGACTGCTCTAAATAGCATGTATAGTGACCACCAGTACGCGAACTTATTATAAATCTCGTCAGATTACAATGGAGAATACCCCTCCCCCAAAAAAAACGAAACGAAATAGTAACCAAATTTAAATTAGATTGGGTATTAGGGGTTGAAAGCGGACACCGGGACGATTCTCAGAAGCACTGGCACAGGGATCAGACTTTTTCTTACTTTGAGGATGATCCGAACTCATGCCGCCTCAGTCATGTTCAATTGCAACTGATCTGGCGTTTCCTGCAAATGTGTTACTGTACTTCTGTATTCATGCTGATTTCAACCTTCATGTAAAGGCGAATAGGAGTAAACTTTGTATCAGGTTTAGATGTGTGCGCAGTTGTTTCTCCGTTTTGTAAAGTGAATGTTTTATTGAAAGCATTGAGATTTATATGTAGTGTTTTGATTGGTAATTCAACCGATGTTTAAAACATTGATTAACATTCATGTAAAAGTGTGCCTTTGTATATGAAATTAGTGGCATTTACTTCTATTTAAGTGAAGATGATTAGAGGAATAAAGTAGACTCACTTGTCAATAGATTGATACTGTGTTCATTTTCCTTTTCAGAATCACTGAGTGTAACGGAAATTTTATTTAGTTTACGAAAACTACTAGATTAGCGTAGCTTTGCGCACGGAAACACATCGAATTTAAAGCTAATTCAACAATGGTGTAAGCGGTCTCGCTTGTCACGTTCTTCCGGTAATGGTTGATTTAGAATAATGTTGATGGGGTGGTGACAGATTGCAATGATGCTATCTCTAACTTTACATTAATAAGGGTTCAATCAATTCCTGATTGATCATTTTAATTGGCGAAGTTCAAATGATCACAACACTGATTTATAAGGGTCTTGCTTTGTGATGACTAAATTACGGAATATAATCTTGCTCTACGTAAACTAAATTACGGAATATAATCTTGCTCTACGATGACTAAATTACGGAATATAATCTTGGTCTACGGTGACTAAATTACGGAATATAATCTTGCTTTACGATGACTAAATTAAGGAATATAATCTTGCTTTACGATGACTAAATTATGGAATTTATTATTGGTCTACGATGACTAAATTACGGAATATAATCTTGTTCTACTAAATTACGGAATTTAATCATGCTCTACGATGACTAAATTACGGAAAATAATATTGCTCTACGATGACTCAATTAAGGTATTTAATCTTGCTCTACGATGACTCAATTAAGGAATTAAATCTTGCTCTACGATGACTCAATTACAGAATTTAATCTTAGTCTACGATGACTCAATTACAGAATTTAATCTTAGTCTACGATGACTCAATTACGGTATTTAATCTTGCGCCACGGAAGTACTGAAGCGTCCTCGAATCATCCATAATTGTTTATTCTCTAAGAAAACTATGTAACTCAAAGGAGTTTTGGGAAAGGAAATATTCCACCGTTTTGGTAATGAAAAACAATTCACGATGATCTTTTCATTTCTATAGGGAAATAATCTGAGACTCTATATCACAATAATTCGACAAACAGAGACTTTTAGCTACAATCTACAATATGATACTATTTCTACTATTTCATAAAATTCAGTGCCAGTACATATGAAATCGTGTGTCATAGAATTTGCAAGCATCTTCATAATGTCAAGCTATTACAAACTTCGTCTTACATCTTGACTACAATAGTCACCTTTCTTCTCTCACAAATACTGCGATTTGATTGGATTGTACGCCACCGAATATAGACTGTAAACGTTCTGTCAAGGACAATCCAATCAAATACAATGCGTGATACAAGTCGGCTCTTGCAGTCAAGGTATAAGACGAAATTTGGCATTGTGAAGATGAGCTGGAAGGTGATACTAAAGACTATGACGCCTCCGCATGGTATGCTGCTTTTGATCTATTATGAATACTTACTGGTTTAAGAATAGAACATTTTATTATGCCATTTGACATTTTAAGCATTACAATGATTGAAAAGAAGTTTCATATTTAATGTATTCTGATGTTGTATTTTCTGTCTTAAGTCTACAAAAATCTGCAAAAAGACTTTTCTTCAATTGACTTGTTGAATATATCCAGTACGCTCTTTAATACACACCTCGATCACGTGTCACAAAATTAATAAAAAGTATCGTTAAAGGATATTGCGAAATTTTTCAACATACTGTAAATCATTCATTGGTTTTGAAGTTTCACTTATAAAAAATAGTAGGATGGAGTTAACAAGCTCGGTATATAGGGTGTCCAATCTTCAAAATGTCATTCTGTTACAAACATCCTCTTATAGCTTGACTGCATTAGCCACTATTCTTGTATCACAGAATCACAGAAAGACTGTAAACATTATGGCTTTGTGTACAGACTTTCTGTCTTGATCTCTGATTGATCATATTCACTAGCGTACAATCCAATCAAATCGTTGCATTTTCAAACTTCCGAAATACAAAAATAGTGCAGTCGAGATATTAGACGTAATTGTTCGTTCGTAATTGCTTGACATTGTGAAGATGAGTCCAAAAGGTGGGCTTCCGGGATGTCATAGTCTTAGCATAACATCAGATAGGTCTCAAACTGATCTTATGAAGATTTATTATGTTCTATACTAACAGGTATCTAGCAGCAATTAAAATAAGTTATAGTCATCAAGAAGGAACTTCAAGAAATAAAGTACAGAAGAATATGGTAAAGTCATAAATTAAAGTTTTATCTCCATTTTTCGAAATTTTTAAGAAGATGAGAATAACAGGAAACTAGTGTTTTGAAGATCTCCAATATTTGATGCTTTTGCTGGATCTATATCAGTCTTATTGGGTCACTGCTTCTCTCGCTGGTTTTTCGTGACCTGAAATAACAAAATATAAAAGTGAAATGAAAATAGATAATCGCAATATTCACATAGTAGTCTTCAAGAGGTCAAGGGTATGGGTCACTGCCGTTATGGACACACGATTCTTATTTCTGGTAGTGTGTCTTGTGTGATAGAGTGAACAAAATGCAGGTGAAACATTGAGATAAAAAAAAAAGCACAACCATTTTTTTCCCTTTAAGAGATCAAATGGGAAATATCTGAATATAATCTTTGAATTCGGTGCAGTTCAGTGTTTCATTTTATGGCCTATATTACAATATCTAGAATATTGTCAATTAATTGTAGGCCTTATATATATAATATATAAAAGAGAAAACAGACATTATAGGTCTATTGATTTTTCCATAGATTTGAAAACTTTCTCAAATTACAGCTGTTTACTCTGCCGTAAAATCCATATTTAATGTAGAAAAACAATATTTATGCTAAAGAAAAACTAGAAAATAAAACTTAAAAATATAATTCACGTATTCCATTTCAAGTCCTATTTTTTTTTATGGACAGTAGGATCATCGACAATTCATCCATACACCGACAAGCCCATATTCTAGTAGATTGATTTTACAATGATTTGGCCTTCAACTAATCATTTGAATCGAAATAAAGCATTGTTTGATTCATTACAGATTTTAGACTATGGATGAAATGTTTATAAGTAAGACTAACAGATTTGATTAAGGACTTGATCTCTAAAACTTATAAATGGAGCTGATGTGATGACAAAGGAATCTTAACCATAGAATTATCCACTGTAATAATTAGAATTTACAGCATACCCCGTCACAAAAACCCAAAACGTATTGACAACACCTTAAGGCATACTGCCGACTTGAGTTTCGACTCTTCATCAAGAATGCTTCTGCTTTAAATAACCAGTTTTTTCATCATTTTTTTTTTATTTTTAGTTTAGCCACGTCAGAGTAGGGTCTAACGATTCTTCAAAATAACCTTTAGACCTAATCTGATGATCTCTACTTTAATCAATCAAATTCCTTCAATCTCTCACAAAAAGCCAACTCTCGAGAAGGCGTAAATTTGATTGGTTAAAGCAGGTTAGGTCAAAAGGTTATTTTGACGAATGTCCAGTCTGGTCGTTAGACCCTACTCTGAAGTGGCTATACTAGAAATAAAAACTAATTTAAAAAAAAACGAAACGAAAGTTTGGTCTAATTTTAATTTGTTGGGCTTTTGGCATATGAGCAAACTCCGAACTCACTGAGTCTTCCACATCTTTGATACGCTTGACTTTAATTTTTTTTCTAGATCACACAGCCTCTATTTCATTGCAATGTCTGGTTTTATCAATTATATCACCTTACTACAGACCGGGTTTACTTTAGCGGAATAAATAATACATTTCTTGCATGAAGACTGATCAATAGCGTATTAGTTAAATCTGACTTTCAACTTCTTACTTTCTTCTTTCCAAAGACTTATCATTTCTTTATCTACTGCTTTAAATGTACAAAGGGCTGTTACTTTTGTGACAAGTCAAGTTTTTAATGTAGGAATTCGAAGGAAAGTATAGGTTGTGGTGTAGATAGGGTTGATGATATTTTGACCTCGAAATAGCTATCCATCTACTTTTTCAAGTCAACGTAATGGCGAACCCAGGAAAGACCGATATCAAGACCAGAATACAAAAGGTTTTGAATATTACCAGAATATGAATGTCTCTTTTATTATTCCAGTTAAATACTTACCACGAACATCTTGGTACATTTTCTAATCCTGATTCTGAACATAATCTATGTAAAAATTTAGATAAATTATCACGAGCATCTGATGTTAATCTTTCTACTGAGATTTCATCTGTCACTTCCGGTATATATGGTTTGTCCTCTGAGATGAATGGTTTTTCATGATTTAAAAATTGTTTTTCTTGATCTGAAAAGATAAATCAATATACAGGAAATGTTACTTGAGAGAATAACAAGAATTGGACGAAAAGTGACGCAAATACCGTTTTATACGTTTTCCCCTAAATTTATGTGTCAGAATGCATCAAACCAATTGAATTTTTCCGACAATTTTCTTGGGAGAACCCTCGAAGACGCTTCTCGAGATGTTTGCAAGAATGACGCCCCCTAAGGGCTGAGGCATTTTGAATTCAACCTCAACAGAAATGAAAGTAGTTGTGTTGCATAGTGCATTTGTGTACAATAGAAATGTTTCACTATGGTTAATTAGAAGAAACTTTTGGTAGTACAATATAGTAATTAGTAATTAGAATTATTATGAACTAATTAGTTAATAAGAAATTACAACTGTTTCTTAGCAACCAAATAAAATACAGTACTTTTATACTAATAAGCTGATTGACTGCAAGTCATTTGAAAAAATAGCCTACGTCGTAGATTCATGAAGTTTTAGAGATATCGAAAAATGAATTTATATTGTATTTCATGGTTCATGACCTGAATAAATTCTGCAAAATAAGTAAGAAATTTGGACGTTAAGTTTTAACGTGAAAAATGGTAGGCGTTAGCGGGAAATATGAACTGTTGCCTTAACAAAAACAACACCTTTATTGACCATGCCTAATCTATATAGTTTCTAATGGTAAAGGTTAACATTGTTATCTTAAATAATATTTACTCAAACATTGACATAGACAACCCAATGTACTGTGACTATACGGAACTTGCTCTTTACCACTTGCGGGGTGGCATTACAATGGTATAGAAGGTTCGCAAATGAATAGCAACTAAGGACAAAGCAAGATCAATAGTGTAAGATATGCTCCATTACAGTATTTACTAAGATATAATGTCTCTAATACTATAATCATGTTTAGTAAATAAAACTCTGTCAATGAGTGATCACTTTTTTTTATTTATCTCCCTTTATTTTTATCACACCGACCTCACTGAAAGCGCCTGACATTTTCATCATGACGTCATCACCATTTCATTTCTTTTCAAGTCTTCATTTAGATAATTAGTGTCAATATATGAGATAAAGCTATTGAATACAAATATATTGAACTTAATCTTAATAGAATATTTTTAATTTCAAACCTTTTAAACAATAATCGTCATCTTAATTGTAAATGATTATAAAAATTCAAATGAAAGGTTAAGTGATTGTTGTTCAAGAAATAGTAAACAGTGATTTTTGTAAAATATAACGAAGCATAATTATAAATCTATTACTATCTGTGAAATACTATCGACACACTTTATCACGTGCATTTTTGTTATTTTGTATTAAAGAATTCTTAAAAAAGTGTATTTACGAGACTACTATGATGAAATACACAACCCTCCTCTTACCTGTGCAATTTCTCTGCAGAAACGAGTGGGAGGAGCCTAAATGTTATACAACAAGGTTTAAATCTAGTTATAGCAAGATTTACCCTGTAAATGTAAAGCGAGAAGATTTGTCTGCACATATAATTACTGACATATTAATCACACCCTCAATACGTGCCACAACGAAAAAATGTAAATTGTATTTATGAATTTAAAAACATATTACAAAATAGGTTCTGGAAATTAGTAGTCGGTGGTTAAAGTTGGTTGAGACATCCTTCACGTTATTTACGTAAGGTGAGGGAGTACATGGTAGGTTATACTAGACAGATTCCATTTAAATGTGCTCTAAATATCAAATTTATGCTTATAAGAAATATAATAATCTTCTTCACATGAAAAGTTCATTTGCTGCTACCAATGTATTGTCAAAATGTTATTTTGGATTTCAGGTTTCGTTTTGCGGTGCGGATCATTATGATACTTTTTTATATATATAAATAATGCTACATAATATGCTATATATAATGATTTGTAATACGCACCTCCGTGTAAAAGAAGTGATAATGTTGGATTCACTCGTTTCCCAAATCTTCCTTGGGGTCGCCATTGTGGAGCACCATTTCCTAATGTTATCGTTACCAACAGTACGGCCATAATACACATAATCATCTCTGATAGTTTCATTATCTTAAAATAATAAATAACAGACAATAGAATAATGTAAACAACACTTTTGCTTAGAATTAGTATGGAAATAACAGTGAAGAAACTATTTGTTTTCAGAAAGACGTCATAATTCCAATAGTGGCATCTTCACAGTGACAAGCTATTACAAAAATACTTATATCTTGACTGCAATAGTCATCAATTGTATCACGGAATGCAGCGATTCGACTGGATTGTACAGCCAATCAAAGCGCTCGACAATCATTACGGCTTTGCCTTCACAGATATTCTGTCGATGCCTCTGATTGGCTACATTCTATAGCGTACAATCCAATCAAATTACTCCATTTACAATCTTCTATGAACTATCAATATTGCAGTAAAGGTACAAAGTTCGTAATAGCTTAATATTGTGAAGATGCAATAAGGGTGGTATGAATCAAAGCCAACTTGTAGGTGAATATAAGCTTGACCTCAGCTTAAGCTCAAATTATAAAATGATGCCTACTCTCTTGTGTGAGATATTAGTCAATCAGAGACAGTGGAATGATAAATATTTATATGATAAATTAATAGAATAAATAATAATAAAATGATCACTGTCTTCATAGTTGACATTAATAATATTACATGTTCGTGATTGGCATATTTATCAGTTAGTAATATAAGTCTAGATTAATGTAATAATGTAATAATGTAATAATACATAATGTAATAGCTCAGTTAACATTATGGTAATGACTTAGTTCGACCTATTTCTCAAAATTGATCTAGTATATTTTAATCAGTTGATGTTCTGTGTCATAGCTGATTAAATTGCAGCTCTAGATCTCATTTCGTTTATTTTCTGTGGGTTACATCTATCACTCATACCATGATCCGAAGACATTGAGAGATGTTACAAAAATTCAACCAATGAAATGTTCCGTTGAATAAGTGCTATAACACTTATTAGGGGGACATTTAACTATGCTTGAGCAGATCATAGTACGAGTGAAGTAACGTAAAACATTAGATTTTATCGTTCGCACCCAAGACAAAAAAAAAATTACCATCACTGCAGCAACATACTTTTTCTGCTTGAGCCTGAATTGAATCTCATACTATTTGGTTGACTTACAAGCCCAGGATTTCAAGATTGATTTTCTTTTATGATACATACAAAATTCATTGCTAAAATCGGTTTTCGTGAGAGTATCGGATTTAAAAAATGCAACTCAGACATCTTATAGCTGATCAGCACATTCATTTCCATTGCGTCATCATGGTTCGACGGAGATTTAACTATTAATATAGTGCTATTGCTAAAGGTTTTGGATCTGCTAATGTCGATTGAAGGTGAATGGTTTGATAGTCTCTTTACAAACATAATGTTGTGTCTTATCGACCTACACTCAAACAAACTTTTTAATTTCCATCATACTACAATCAGATAAAAATAAGACAGACATAGCAGTTAACAGTTAAAAAATGTCAAATCTAAATTGCTGTGAATAGTTTTTCTATTGATCGCTGAACCACTTTCTGTTCAAACTTTCAAAAATTCAGAATGTTTTCATTTATAACAGCCTTGATGAGATAACGAAATATTCAAGAATGTTGATATAATAATATTTTCTTCTGGGTTATTTTAGTAAAGATAATAAAAATCTACAACTCACAGTCATTGAATGCTTACAATAAATGTTTACAACTAGAATTTATTATTTTATGCTCTCAATAAATGTTTAAAACTAGAAGTTATAGAATGCTCTCAATAAATGTTTACAACAAGAATCTATTGGAATACTCTCAATAAATGTTTACAACTAGAATTTATTGTTATACTCTCAATAAATGTTTAAAACTAGAAGTTATTCGAATGCTCTCAATAAATGTTTACAACAAGAATCTATTGGAATACTCTCAATAAATGTGTACAACTAGAAGTTATTGGAATACTCTCAATAGATGTTTACAACTAGAAGTTATTCGAATACTCTCAATAAATGTTTACAACTAGAATCTATTGGAATACTCTCAATAAATGTTTACAACTAGAAGTTATTCGAATATTCTCAATAAATGTTTACAACTAGAATCTATTGGAATACTCTCAATAAATGTTTACAACTAGAATCTATTGGAATACTCTCAATAAATGTTTACAACTAGAAGTTATTGGAATACTCTCCATAAATGTTTACAACTAGAAGTTATAGAATGCTCTCAATAAATGTTTACAACTAGAAATTTTTGGCATGCTCTCAATAAATGTTTACAACTAGAAGTTATTCTATGCTCTCAATAAACGTTTACAACTAGAACTAGAAGTTGAAGAATGCTCTCAATAAAAATTTACAACTCGCAATTATTGAATGCTCCCAATAAATGTTTACAACTAGGATTTATTATTTTATGTTCTCAATAAATGTTTACAACTAGAAGTTATTGGTATGCTCTCTATAACTGTTTACAACTGGAAGTTATTCTATGCTCTCAATAAATGTTTACAACTAGAAGTTATAGAATGCTCTCCATAATTGTTTACAACTAGAAGTTATCGAATGCTCTCAATAAATATTTACAACTAGAAGTTATAGAACATCCTTTTTAGTCAGTTTTGTCTGCGGATAACGGACAGCTCAGAAGTTATTCTATGCTCTCAATAAACGTTTACAACTAGAACTAGAAGTTGAAGAATGCTCTCAATAAAAATTTACAACTCGCAATTATTGAATGCTCCCAATAAATGTTAACAACTAGGATTTATTATTTTATGTTCTCAATAAATGTTTACAACTAGAAGTTATTGGTATGCTCTCTATAAATGTTTACAACTGGAAGTTATTCTATGCTCTCAATAAATGTTTACAACTAGAAGTTATAGAATGCTCTCCATAATTGTTTACAACTAGAAGTTATCGAATGCTCTCAATAAATATTTACAACTAGAAGTTATAGAACATCCTTTTTAGTCAGTTTTGTCTGCGGATAACGGACAGCTCAGGTCGTAATGTCAATCCACCAATATGAGGCAATAAGGAACCCACCTGTAGACTAACATTATCAGAATAAACTATATAGAAAATTTTTTGTGTTATCTTTAGAAGATATTCTGTGTTATCTTTAGAAGATATTCTGTGTTATCTTTAGAAGATATTCTGTGTTATCTTTAGAAGATATTCTGTGTTATCTTTAGAAGATATTCTGTGTTATATTTTCTACGTTATTCTATGTAATCGTTACAAGTATATGTTTAAATACTTCACATGTTAGTGTATGTTTTCTATATAATTTTCTGATTATTTATCTGTTTAGTCAGTTTTGTCTGCAGATAACGGACAGCTCGGGTCGTAATGTCAATCCACCAATATGAGGCAATAAGGAACCCACCTGTAGACTAACATTATCAGAATAAACTATATAACAACTTCAGTTATATTTTCTATATAACAACCAAGACGATCATGCTTAAAAAAATGTTTTCTAACAGTTATTATAAAAAAATTATTCTGTAGAAAATTTTTTGTGTAGTCTTTAGAAGATATTCTGTGTTATCTTTAGAAGATATTCTGTGTTATATTTAGAAGATATTCTGTTTAATGTTTACAACTGGAAGTTATTCTATGTTCTCAATAAATGTTTACAACTAGAAGTTATAGAATGCTCTCCATAATTGTTTACAACTAGAAGTTATCGAATGCTCTCAATAAATATTTACAACTAGAAGTTATAGAACATCTTTTTTAGTCAGTTTTGTCTGCGGATAACGGACAGCTCAGGTCGTAATGTCAATCCACCATTATGAGGCAATAAGGAACCCACCTGTAGACTAACATTATCAGAATAAACTATATAGAAAATTTTTTGTGTTATCTTTAGAAGATATTCTGTGTTATCTTTAGAAGATATTCTGTGTTATCTTTAGAAGATATTCTGTGTTATATTTTCTACATTATTCTATGTAATCGTTACAAGTATATGTTTAAATACTTCACATGTTAGTGTATGTTTTCTATATAATTTTCTGATTATTTATCTGTTTAGTCAGTTTTGTCTGCAGATAACGGACAGCTCAGGTCGTAATGTCAATCCACCAATATGAGGCAATAAGGAACCCACCTGTAGACTAACATTATCAGAATAAACTATATAACAACTTCAGTTATATTTTCTATATAACAACCAAGACGATCATGCTTAAAAAAATGTTTTCTAACAGTTATTATAAAAAAATTATTCTGTAGAAAATTTCTTGTGTAGTCTTTAGAAGATATTCTGTGTTATCTTTAGAAGATATTCTGTGTTATCTTTAGAAGATATTCTGTGTTATCTTTAGAAGATGTTCTTTGTTATATTTTCTACGTTATTCTATGTAATCGTTACAAGTATATGTTTAAATGCTTCACATGTTAGTGTATGTTTTCTATATAATTTTCTGATTCTTTATCTGCTTCTTACTTAATATCGTCCTTACCACAGACATCTACTATTCTTGGTAACGTTTACTAGTTTCTAATCACAAATTATCATAATATGTTATCTTTATGAATTTGTATATTATGTTATTACTATTTACACTTTCTTTATTATCAACTTCACGCAATCATTTGTTATCTTTATAAGTTTCTTATATTATGTTATTATTCATTTGTTTACACTCTATTATTCAATACGAGTTTTTGTTTATAATCAGGCAAAACTTTGCAACTTCCGTTCTCACAGTTTAAAAAAATTCCGATTTCCCTACTGAAAATTCCCATATATCATACTGAAGTTGACCTGGATAACCTGAATACCAGTGTCCTGTACCAGGTTCTTTTCATGTGGACCAACCATTTCACAGTTCTTTTTTTGTTTAATCCAATTTTTTTTTAAATCTGATATAGTGCATATGACAAAACAATTCTTATTTTTGCAACAATTTGTCTGAATGTCAATAAGTAATATATAAATATGTCTTGAATATGTCTCGTAAATAGTAATTGGAATGGTATTTTTTCTGTCGTCTAAGTACATGTGTAGCGTATAATCTAGGAACTGGTTAATGATACATCTAAAGACAGCTAGTGTTAAGGAATCAATTTTTATATATAATGACTGGCAAGATAAAGATACTTGTCTTGAAGGTAATGAGGCGCAGAGATTACCTTAATAATGATTGAGAAATATCCTTTATCTCTCTTCAAACTTGCTTCAAAATATCAACTAAATATGATACGGGAATTGTCTGAGAGTTATGGTAATTCATTGAGATAGTAGTTTTAGTTTTCCTTATTGCAAAGAAATGAACAGAATATTTGGTTTTAAATTGAATGTCTAAAAATAAATTTTGATTTTTAATCGGATGTCTACAAATAAATTAAAAGATAGCTTGCCAGGCAAGGTAATATACGCCCACTGGCAGCTTTGATTTTGAATAAAAATATTTAGTAATACAGTAACAATCACCAGTATGAAATATTCAACCTTCAGTCATACACTTCTTTTGAAGTTTTTAGGACGATACTGAATAATATTGATCAATTGTTAGCTCGTGAAACTCTAGAAAGCAAATATTCAATCTTCAGCACGGGACTGAATAATGAAACCAAGTTTTGTCAAAATCCAGTAAGAATCATGCCTCTTAGTATTAAAGACCTAAATTTGAAAGCGTTTTCCAGAACAAGGGCAATATTTTTCAATTCTTCTGATTTTCAATAGGGTTCATCCTTGGGTGATTACGAACACTCAAACCAAGTTTCGTCAAAATCCGTCAAGAATTGTGTCTTCTGGAGTGTTTACGAGCTAAAATTTGAACGCGTTTTCAAGAACAAGGGCAATAACTCATATTAAATATTTTTCGATTTTTCTGATTTTCAATAGGGTTTATCCTTGGTTGATAACAAACACTCATGTCAAGTTTCGTCAAAATCCACCAGAACGTTTACGAACGTTCTAGAACGTTTACGAGCTAAAAATTGAACGCGTTTTCAAGAACAAGGGAAATATCTTTTACTAAATATTTTTCGATTCTTCTGATTTTCAATAGGGTTCACCCTTGGGTGATTACAAACACTCATACTAAGTTTTGTCAAAATCCGTCAAGAATTGTGTCTTGTAGAGTGTTTACGAGCAATTGTGGACGGACGGACTTCATGTGGGCGTCTAAAAAATCGAAATAAGGATAACTAAATAAAAACACGTTAAAATAATAGCATTCAAAATAAGTAACATAATTATGTAACATACGTAACATTGACAGCTTTTGCAATAATTCTAAATTGAATGAACAACACAAGCCTGATATATTTGGAATTAATCAGATATTTCATGTGGTTTGGTTTTAATAGCTTTTATTTTTAATACAGCCATCTAGCCTTGAACGTTGGTCATATTAACCTTTTGACGTAACTCGATGATGTCTGCTTTAACCAATCAAATTTCTCCCCAGCGCTGTGACGCAGTGTTTATCAGGTTAGGTCAAAAGGTTATTTTGACGAACGTTCAAGGCTATATTAGAAATATAAGGTAATAAAATCAATTGTTTTATTGGGGTTTTGCATATACCCTAATCGACATGCTGTACATATATTTTTTTAGTACAGTAAGGACAAATTCTAGGATCATTTTCCAGATCAAATACTATAATAAAAGGTATTATCAATACCCATTGGTCACATTTTGCAATTTTTTTTTTCATAAACGGTCAATGTGGAATTAAATGTTTAAAAAATATTAAGGCAAGAGCGGAGGAAAAGAAATCAAGTTCAAGCGACTTTTGATGCTTGTATAGATTTGATCGTAGTGCTTGAAAACCAAACAACTATAATATCAATAGTAGGAAATTTACTTTTAATGGACCGAAGTAATCAACTAAGCTGTCAATGTTAGGAAAATAAATCAAGAAATGTGAAAGAAAGGTATTGTAAACATATCGGTGGGCTTCTAAATACAAGTTGTTTTCGTTCTAATCTGTGATTCCACTTGACTTCACTACACCATCTCAGACATTTCTAAACCTTTGTTTAGTATTCTACAGGTTTCAATCATTAAATTATTTCTGAATTAAAAGCGACATTTAGCGTAGTTTAATATCGGTGCTGTCGACATTATAATACTGTTTTTATTGAATTAAAGACTACTTTGATCACCGCCCGGTATTCACTATCAGAAGGTCATGACGTATTTTATACTTTGTACCTTCAACACTTGCAACTATTTTCATCTGAAATTAATCTTTCACAAAGGCCAAGCTAACGACTAAAACGTCATGGAATTCGTGATTTTCTATAGCCAGAGTTCAACATGCTGCGCACTCGTAATAAAAACTTAAATATCTTATAACCATATTGTACTCTAAATGTTTGCTTTACCAGCTAAGCTTAATAACATCGATACATTTCACGTTTCAAAACGTATATGGAACATATTGTAGGCAGTGGTGTGGTGGCCGATGGTCAGAGGGTCAGGGGGTGGGGAGCACTTACCCTACCAGCGACAGAAAATCAAAGAGGCGCACTCCTCTCCTACTCTCATATTTTTCTTTCCTATCTCAAAAGGTGAACATACGAAGATAAGTTGTGATGATGTCCTTTTAGTTTTCCTTCCTGTACTTCCATTCTTGAAAATTTTATTGGCGATTTGTGCGACTCAACTAGCTTATTTGGGAAGCTAAATTCATTTGAAGGTTCCAATGACCATACATTCTATTAGACGACTCGTGTCTCGAACCACATTTGTAGATTGTGGTTTTGTGGTATATCCAGAAGTATTTATTACCTTGTTATTACCACCGTGAATATCATTGTAAACTTGCAAAGTTAAGTCTAGTTTCTAGAAGGCTACTAGAAGCAGTATTCTAGCAGGTCGTCGTTTTTCGTCACATTAGTATTCACCTGCATGCAAGTGAAGGCTACATGATAAAAAAATACAAAAATTTGCTGTTTTTCAACAGAACATCTATTGCCAAAGCTGGAAGCTTTTTGTCTGAATACTGAAGTATTGAAAACGATGAAGATCATGAACACACACACACGTCAACTAGTTACCAGAAAGCTCTGACAACTGAACGCATCTTTTCTGACCTTAAACAGATCAAATCTCGAATATTTCCATAGCAGCTATGGCGGATGTGTCAGGGTATGCTTATTCATCTAGACAACTGATACCATTTTTCATTATGAAATACTTCCTCACTTATGATTGATATACTTTCTCATGTGAAAAGTTCAATAGCTGCTTCGAATGTTTCTCTGATATGTTGTTTGGTCTTGGGCTTCGTTTTGCGGTTCAGATCGTTATTATTTTGGTGCAAGACCGATAAGAAACTGCTGTTGATGACATATGAGCGACAAATTTTCTGGTAACTGCGATAAAATAATTAGTACATTCAGACAAGGACCTCGAAAATAAGCCGTTACACCGACTTGGTCGCAGGAAAACGTAAAGAAAACGTTAAAAGGGTTCCGTAAAATTAAAAAATTTACTTCTGTCCCTATCAACCTGCGACATATGCGAATATATTCCATTTACTTGGTCAAGTCTCTAATACAACCTGGTGTACTTTATTTTTAATGCGTTTATGGAGATATTATGACGATTGTCTAAAGACATTCTCGATTCCGTGACGATCTCAACGGCGAATATTGGCGACAATGACACCAACCATATGGTATCTGACGCTCCCTTCACGCTTATACCATGGCATGGCGACCTTAACATGATCTTAGATAATTTTCCGTTAGCAGTTCACTAAGAACGCCCTTCCGATGTGACGGAGCTATAGCTGTCAAAACCATTTATTCCCACACTGAACTAAGCGATATTCTGATCCTATACTCTTATTAACAATCAATGTATCTTAGCTACCATAAGTAGTAGACTATAAGTTATAAGTTATTTTTCGAGTATTGCATTGCTAACTATCATATGTTTAAAAGTTTTATTTATTATTTTGTACAAAAGGGCTGAGTTGTATAGGGGGCGTCAAAACGATTTCTGTCCCTGGCTAATTTGGAGCCACCACGCCACTGATGGTTGATCTTCAATATAAAATAAATTAATAAGTAATTAATAGTGTTTAATAACGGTTTTGTGATTTAATATGTCGCCACTCTTTCAGACGCTGGATTGTCATTTTGAAAAGTGATATTGATAAAAGGGACAAATATTTTGCATATATCATGAGTATGTATGCTTAATTCCTTTAAATATTGATAAAATTTCATTTTGGGGCCAACAAATTAAACAAAAACCTGTAGTAGATTAATCATAAGTCCGGTCAATACTTATAAAAAGTATATAGTTACTGATTCCCGGTTTATACCGAACTCAATAAACAACAAGAACCAGAAATTGACTCCTATTCATGATTTTTCAGACCAAAACATGTGGGCCCAAGCATTAATATAGGATGGATTGAGCAGCACTGTGCCCTGGGACCAAGGTTTTATTGGGAATGACCTATATTCAATGCCATTATCGAATTTATGTTATTATATGTTTCAATGAATTTAAAGAGAAAAAAAGTTTTAATCGGTGTCGTAGGGCCCATTCTTAAATTATTCAGATTTAAAAATATATCTTCTTTTCCCATAGAACATCTGACAAGTCGATCTGTCATCCGATGTCCGATCATGCATTTGATATATTATAATATAATAGGATAACACTTACAGGGTTGAAACAATGGGATTTCACACAGTTCAGTAATCATTCACAGTTTGTGACACGGCAATACCAGACTCATGAGGTGTGAAGAACCTTATGTCTGAACAAAATACATATTTTATAGCTTATGAGAATGACACATAGTAGACGACGAACTATAACCTACAGCCGACAAAACTTTCTCTATTTCCTTAAAGCAATCCATCTTGAAGGAACGATAATAGATGCCGTTCGAAATCGAAGATGCTATGCTTTTTTAGAATTCATATCCCAAGGATGTACAAAGATATGCTTCCCAAAAGCTATCGGTACCCTTTTCGTAGAGGAGGGGGGGGGGGGGTCAATTTAATACATTTTAGATTAAAATTCTGTAAACAATAAAGCCATTCTGTCGAGGGCTGATTGACTCTATTTGCTAGCGTGTAATCAAATCAAATCGCTGCATTATGTGATACATTGTGAAGATGGCATAGGACCAGTTTCTATCAACTGAAAACTACAATTTTGTCCCATCGATTTCGTCTTTATGATAATTGTACCTTCTATGTTTTTGTTAATGAATTGCAAACGAAACGACATATGGTTCTTACATGGAAATAACACACACATTTTGCATCTCTTTCACTACCAAGTAAGTTGAAAGTCAAGGATATTTTTTCAAAGGCTTCAAACCACATTTAAATCAATTTCTAAGCCTTTAAATGTGATTAGAAGGCTAAATTGATATATCATAACTTATTAAGTCGAGATAGTGATTGAAAATAGCTATGGTCTAGGTTCGTGTGTGTTATTTCCATGTAAGAACCATACGTAGTTACTTATGAATGAATTGGTGAAAAAATGTGTCTTTGGAAAGGTAGAAAAAATCCTATTGCATTTTCAATGAATGTCAGTCAAACCAAATGAAGGAAGCCATAGCATACAATGCTCGATCTGCAGTCTATTTATATAATAAACTATAGAATCAAAAGTTAGATTGACATAGTGTTTATGTCAGTTTTTGATACAAAACACAAAACACTCGTTCTTTTTATACAGAAATGATTCCATATTTTCAAGAAATTAAGACAAATCAATATCAAAGTAAAATACCCATCAATACCGCAACAAAAATCATTAAAAAATGATGTTTTCGAACGTTTACATCACGTTCATAGAGTTTGCAAGACTTCTCACATTGTTATATGACTTTCAAATCCGAAAAACGTATTAATAGAACCAGAGTGGCTTTTGTCTTAATTGAATTTTTTACAGAGTCATTTGGCTCAGTCGGACAGTGTTTATTTAATTCTGTTAAATCTATTTCATTTTAAAATAATCGAAGAACACTGGTACAAATTAAATTGAAGCTGGGTTTATGGATTAATGGTAAAACAAAATGTTTACAATCGTTTAATTCGATCACGTTACTATTATAACTCCTACAAAAGAAGTAATTCTATCAGATTAAAAGCCCAATGATATTCCATATCTAAAATTACTTCTTTTAATCACATAGATGTGTAACGGCTCCAGTAATATGTCATAAGTTGATTTTTGATCGTTCGATTAAAAAATGGTCATGTGTAGGAGGTTTGGGTTGTGGGAAAAGAAGATATCGCTCCATCTCGATAGGACAAAAACAAGAACTAAGAGAACTTAAAAAAGTAGATTAAAATAAGGAGGAGTTCTGAATTACTAACTAAAATATTCTTAGTGCCGACTATCAGAAATATTTGCTAAAATGCTGGTATAGGCCTACAATAACTGTTCCCAGTTCAAAATCAAAAAACTTTCTATAAATGTTCCAAACTCCTCTATATTCTTTGTGTTTGTCAAATTTGGAAAAATAAAATGAGATCAGATGTTTGAAATTTCACCTTTAAGACTATGTGTAACTGTTGCATCTTACTAATACTGAATTACAATCATGTCGGAAATTTTTACTGTTTAAAAACCGTGAACATCACTGCTTTTTGCTTTATAAATTATTTTACCGTTATCAAGTTATTGCTTTCGAGAACTTCATATTTTGATATATTGTAACTATCTGAAATAAATCAAACCTCGGAGGAACTGTTCTTGTCAGTCAATGACAGTTTTCAGGATTGCAACCTTAGACATAATCTAGATAACAAATAAAGTTTCATGACACTCTTCCTTAAACAAAATCCCATACACAAATGATGTGTTTTGAAAAATTTTATTCAATGCAAGTGAATTTCGGCATATTTATATTAATGCAAAACCAATTTTTATATTTTTAAAAAGATTTAAAATAAGCTATCAGTGAAAAAAATACCAATTGGAGTTTTACGCCCTATCTTCTGCGCCTGATTGGACTAATGTAGAAGGGAAAATATTTCCAACTGTTTATCCTTTCTTGTAACTACGGAGAATGTTTTATGTGTGGAACGGGCATCGAACCTTCAGGTTTTTCGAATAGGATTGAAATAAATTGTATTCCTGTATGGGACATCGAACCTTCAGGTTGGCGAAGAGGGTTATAACCCATCGTATGCCGGGATCGAACCTTCAGGTTGGCGAAGAGGGTTATAACCCAGCGTATGCCGGGATCGAACCTTCAGGTTGGCTAACAAAAATGTTACTCTATTTATTTTTCGGTGTATAACGATTTAATCTAGCATACTTTAAAACACGAATGAAACTTACAAAATGAAATTCTTTGTAATTTCAAGAAACAATTGCATGTCCTTGACTTGTCATTGACAGATCGTTTTTGCTGTGACATGTTTCGGATAAAAGATACATATTTGGTATAACTAATTTTGAAGGTGCAAATTTCCCAAAAATAGACCTGACGAAATTAACCTAACTCGCCGGAGTGGAGAAAAATCATAAACACTCAAAAAAGAAACACTCAGAAACTTAATAAAAACTATTGCACTTACTTTATTTATGTGGTTGGTATGATGATCTTAATTTTATTTCTTTTCTTAGTTTTTGTAAAAAGTTTGAGTCCGAAACGTTTTAATAAACTAGAATTCAAACGCCGTAAACTTCCCAACGATAGAAAATTCTTCCAACAAGTTCTTATAACTGTGATATTGCCTTGAGAAGGCGGGAACTAGGCGGCATATATTAAATATTAAAAGAAGTGAAGTTAACCCCTGCTTGCAGTACCGTTCATCGATGATTTCAACAAAATCGAATTTCGCGTCTTTTCCACGCAACTTTTGCTTTAGTCACGTGTTTTATGTTTTATCAGGGCGGTATACGTCATCGATATGATTAGTCTTGTATATCGACAATATGGTTTAAGTTTCCATCTGATGATCAATCAAGAATATACAAAACAATAATGTTAATAGAAATTCGTCTGAAACTGTTACCTACCAACAATGAGTCTCTCCTATGTCAAAATCGGATATTGGCTCTGAAGTTATTGTGTCTAAAGTCACAACGGATCTTTCAAATATTTGAAGTTTTAATCAACGAAGAGGTCAAATGGAAGGGAATTTATAACTCAAAATGTTCGATGAGTTGAGAACTTTTGACTAGCCGAATACATAATGCTTTGAATGCTTTTTGAATATTTCTATAAATATAACCACAGATTGCATAAAAAGACAAGACCCTTAACTTACAGAACTCATTTGAATACTTGTTATAAGGAATAGGTGAATGTACACTGAATAAACAGAATGTAAAGAATAATATCAGTTGAATATATGATAAAAACAATACCACTTAAAATATTTTAGACAGAATATAAGTTGGATATTTGATAGACAGAATATCAGTTGAATATTTAATAGACAGAATATTAGTTGATATTACTTACTAGAAATAATATGTGTTCAGACAGGATATCAGTTTAATATTTCATATACAGAATATCAGTTGGATACTTAATAGACAGATTATCAGTTGAATATATAATAGACAGAATATCAGTTGAATATATGGTAGACAGCATATCAGTTGAATATTTGACAGACAGCATATCAGTTGAATATATGATAGACAGCATATCAGTTGAATATTTGATAGACAGAATATCAGTTGAATATTTGACAGACAGAATATCAGTTAAATATATAATAGACAGAATATCAGTTGAATATTTAATAGACAAAATATCAGTTGAATATTTGACAGACAGCATTTCAGTTGAATATTTGATCGACAGAATATAAGTTCGATATTTGATACACAAATCATCAATTAAATATTCTATAGACAGAATATCAGTTGAATATTTGATAGACAGAATATCAGTTGAATATTTACAAGACAGAATATCAGTTGAATATTTAACAGACAGAATATCAGTTGAATATTTGACAGGCAGCATATCAGTTGAATATTTGATAGACAGAATATCAGTTGAATATTTGACAGACATCATATCAGTTGAATATTTGATAGACAGAATATAAGTTGAATTTTTGACAGACAGCATATCAGTTGAATATTTGATAGACAGAATATAAGTTGAATTTTTGACAGACAGCATATCAGTTGAATATTTACTAGACAGAATATCAGTTGAATATTTAATAGACAGAATATCAGTTGAATATTTGACAGACAGCATATCAGTTCAATATTTGATAGACAGAATATCTCTTTAATTCTTGGTAAAAAAAAATAGCTACTGTATTTTTGAATAATATTATGAATATTAGCTGAATACTTGATAAACTTAATAGACAGAATAACACCTGATTATATTAAAAGCATTAAGATAGATAATTACTAAATATTTATTAAACAATGGATTGAGAACTAGATGATTTCTTGATAGACAGACTGGTAGTTTAATACTTGATAATGTGTATATCCTGAATAACTGACCTAAAATAAACCTTTACATGGAATAGATTATATAAACCGAATATTTCCAGCAAAAAATATCAACCGATAAACTTTGGCTGCTGCACAGTAGAATTGGACGTTGGAATGATTGTTTTGTTGCGTCGAATTAATGGTGATCGTGGGTTCTAACCTTGGTCGGCGTGTTAAAGTCTGGTGACCTTGAAAAGTCGTCTTTCTCAATTTTTCCAATCAACCCAGCTGTTAATGGCAAGAAGTTGCGCCAATGACCAGTTGGTAGAAAGGATATTCGTGAAGTTGTTTTCTTCTTTTTACATATTTTTAGGTTGATTATATTGCTGAATATCATCTGAATGTTCATTGAAACTCAGTACAATGATATGCATATGGCGAGTTAGTTATTGTATTAAAGGTATACTACCTTTTAGTATGAAAAGAAAATTTAAGGTCAACAAGTGTAGATATTCATCAGTTCGTCTTACCCAGATGCCACGACTAAATAATACAATCTCTTAATTTAATTAATCAGAGTTTTATGGATTTATTGGATCATTTTGACCAAGTTTAAATACTTCATTTTTTCGATTATCCTAAGAGGTGGTATGCTTTTAAAATTAGCTGTATACAGTTCTACTCACATTTATGTTTTTGAAATTTCTAATTGCTCAATGTTTAAGAGATAGGGTATGATTAAGTTAAGATATAATGGGAAGAACTTGAGGTAATTTCATGTCTACATTACCATACTTTTATGTCATAATTAGCTTAATTATCACGACTAATGAACACACAGCACATGGGCTTTCCCCTAATAGACTTTGACGATGATGATATTCACAAGTTTTGTTCATTCTTAATTACAACCCGATAACCATGTGATATGTCAAATATTTACGAGCATAATAAACCTTCGCAGAAATCTTGCGACATCTTGGGATGTATGTCAAATTTACACTGTTAAAATAAAAAGTAAGATAGTATTCATGGAATGAAGTGAAGTTCTAAGTCTTACATTTATGCATCTTAAAGTAATTGCCATGTTAGGTTTCCTACCAGACTAGACAGAAATTTCTCGAGATCAACTCTCAATAATTTACAAACATAGAATCGTCTTACGGAATATTATGTTTTTAAGATTCTAAAAATGTTTATACATCAAATAAAATATTATTTCAAATGGAAATAAAACCAATTATTAAGAAATGTTTTGGTATCATTATCAAATAATATTTATCATGTTTCCTCAATTAAAACTAATAAATGTCACTAGGTGTTGATAAAATATCATCATTTCTTATAATTGATAAGCAAACCGTGGTCAGAATAATCATCATCTATTATTCTCTCTTATCTGAGGGCGTTTTCAAACTCTCATATGATACACACTTCAAATAATTCAAGTACCTTTTTAATGCACATCTTTATATTCTCGAGTAGTTTCTTTATGATAGCTGTTGAAAAAAGAGACGAATTCTAAAATAGTACTTGTAATAAAAAAATACTTTAAAGCAAGACAATTTCGTCAATCAAAAATCGGGAGTAAAAGTTGTATGGCAGTGGACTCCTCTACAGATAAGTACTATCATGTGTTTCGAAAGGAAAGGAGAAGCATGGTCTGCTTCGAGCGCGACACATCTACTATAATGGTCAGATCATGAGATATAACCTGATCAATTCATGCCTGACCAAACAAATCAGCCAAAATGCCAGAAACAGATTTATTGTATTTATCAAGGGGTTCCTCATAACGATCATGTTAATTCTGTGAGGTTTAATACAATTTGTTTCTATATGAAATTATTCAGTTATCTCCGTTTGTAGTTTGTAGTTTGTAGTCAATCGGTTAGATTTATCAAGCGTATATATGTTGAAAGTTAAAATTATTTTATATCTCTGAAGAAGCTATTAAGCTGAAAGCATGCTAAGATATTATGTATATATGAATTGAATATGGATTAAATAACAACTTGTTCTGTCGAAAATGGATTAAAAGTGTTTCATTTTACCAAGAATTGATACGGAGCCCCTAAGGCGCAATTGTAAACATATTTATTTATTATTTCGCTTATACAAATAATTATTTAGTTTAAACACAATAATAAATAAATATGTTTACAATTGCGTTAGGGGCTCCGTAAATTGATGACAACCCTAATTACTTATATAAAATATATATATATATATATATATATATATATATTTTTTTTTTTTTTTTTTTTTTTAAAAAAAGAGAGTACTGTTCATCGAATTCTATAATTTCAGAGGTACTTCCACCATGGCGCCGAAGTATATTTTTTCTTAGAAATTCGCCGAAACACAAGTTGGTATAGACAGCAATGGGTTATTCGTCGCGGCTATGTGTAAATCCATCGATTTAAACGTATCTGAGATTATTCTTTCCTAAATTTTTAATTTGATAAAAACTATTGATCAGACGGCTGTTATAAACAGAGATCTGACATTTAGAAATTGACTATGAATTTCCTGTTAAAATCGGCAATTCACAATATTGATAGGCCAACGACATCATATTTATATTGTTTAACAATAAATCATAATCAAACCAAACCACAATTAAAGAATCCTTAGACCCTAAGATAACGTTGTTTTGATCGTTAACAACCCAACTGGGTTTCAGTACACGAGTTCGGTTAAAGTAACTTCCCTTTGCAAAGGAACCAAATACCAGCTCGTAAAATAACTTTTTAATTATGTAGGCTATACCACAGTCCAAAAGCAGAATAAATACGAATGTTATAGTGAAAAATTTAAAATAAGACGCCCTGAAAAATTATACGCAAATGAAATTTTTATAACAGTCTGTAAATACGTAGAATGATTTAAACTCTGTGTGTATAATGAGAAAGAAATCTTCATGCTGGCGATAACAGTTACATAAAACTATCAATTAATTCATATTGAGCGCTTTGACAGTGTACATTGTTATTTAAGTATTTTTAATGCCTAATGCATATCTTTTTTTTCAGTTTATCTCTATATCTACCTGTGCTCTAACGAATATTTACTATATGCTCGTAGTCCAATTTAGAAAATGCTGTCTCCTTCGAGACACCATTGTCTATTTCGCAGGAACTCATCAAATGCGCGCCCGACTCAATGGTTTGACGAAATCCGATTTTTTAGCTAGTGGAGAATTATTACACGATATGTAGGCGATGAGAAGATTAAAGAGGTCGACCGCCCCAACGTCTCTAATCATAAGCTGTCGACTGCAGAATGTCCCTTTTTCGGTTCTTTATATTTGTTAAAATTATTCGAAATGAAGTGGATTAAAAAGAAAACTTGTAGTCTTTGAGATCGAATGCATCGAGTGTACCTATCTCTCCCCATTCAAACGAAATAC
>NW_008707225.1:70895-117992 GCF_000327385.1 Lottia gigantea | reverse complement strand
CCAATTTGTTGATCATTTTTACAGATTAGACCAACACAAGCACATAAAGTAATTTTATCACCACCTGCTGTATATGGTCTACCATCAGTCAGTCGAGCTTCAATATCAACTGGTCTTTCACAGATTTCACCTTTATATTCTTTTCTTAAAGCAGAAAGATGTTCCCAATCACCTGTACCGGATGGATTATCTCGATCATAAAACCTTGTCCATGTACATTGGGGTTTTGCTAAAAGAGACAATAAAACAAATTTCAAAATAACAAGTAATTTAATGCTGTTCATGAGGACATATTTCCACAAAACCTGGTGTCAACTACGACTGACTGTATGGACCCAATTTTTTTTCTCGGTTATAAAAAATCTGATGATGTTCCAGTTAATGTATTAACATGAACCAAAATTTGTTATATATTAAATAATCCTGAAGATTTACTAACCTTTTGGACAGCAGAATCTAACTTTATAATCATCACATCTATTTCCACTAGTTTGTTGATTATTTTTACAGATTAGACCAACACTAGCAGATAATGTAATAATATCACCACCTGCTGTATATGGTCTACCATCAGTCAGTCGAGCTTCAATATCAACTGGTTTTTCACAGATTTCACCTTTATTTTCTTTTCTTAAAGTAGAAAGATCTTCCCAATCACCACTTGCTGATGGATTATCTCGATCATAAAACCTTGTCCATGTACATTGGGGTTTTGCTAAAAGAGACAATAAAACAAATTTCAAAATAACAAGTAATTTAATGCTGTTCATGAGGACATATTTCCACAAAACCTGGTGTCAACTACGACTGACTGTGTGGACCCAATTTTTTTTCTCGGTTATAAAAAATCTGATGATGTTCCAGTTAATGTATTAACATGAACCAAAATTTGTTATATTTTAAATAATCTTGAAGATTTACTAACCTTTTGGACAGCAGAATCTAACTTTATAATCATCACATCTATTTCCACTAGTTTGTTGATTATTTTTACAGATTAGACCAACACTAGCAGATAATGTAATAATATCACCACCTGCTGTATATGGTCTACCATCAGTCAGTCGAGCTTCAATATCAACTGGTTTTTCACAGATTTCACCTTTATTTTCTTTTCTTAAAGTAGAAAGATCTTCCCAATCACCACTTGCTGATGGATTATCTCGATCATAAAACCTTGTCCATGTACATTGGGGTTTTGCTAAAAGAGATAATAAAACAAATTTCAAAATAACAAGTAATTTAATGCTGTTCATGAGGACATATTTCCACAAAACCTGGCGTCAACTACGACTGACTTTGTGGACCCATTTTTTTCTCGGTTATAAAAACCACTTGTGGTTATTAGGAAAAAAATGACGGTTAACATCAATTACTACGATGGAAAACCACACCAAACACTTCCATCTCTCATCATAATAGTTTGTCGGTAGTTAAGGACTCACGAGGATTACAGTAGAATCCAACTTTGTTATCTTCACATTGGTTGTCTGATTGTTGACGATTTATACAAGAAAATCCTGAGGTCGGATTCGAAGAAATAACTTCACATCAGAAATTGGTCGACCTTCTTTAAACCTGACATCAATGGCTGTTTGATGGTCACAAATTTGATTGAGAAATTCTGTGTGACATTCTTCAATGACTAGAATTTAAAACAACATCTGTTTCATCTTCTTGGTCCGAGGCTTCTTAATCCGACGTCTTCTGTGTAATATTTTACGAGTTCATATAGAACAGGAAAGTGGTATCGTGGATTGTTTTTACCAAGTTTCACATCTGGTTTTTCTCGCTGTTCGATGAATAACAATCATTCAAATTGTACAGAACAGTAGTTAATATACAGAATAGATCTAACTGGTATTGTATATAAAAATATAAAATATAAGTTAGGTGTGACGACTGTTAGTTTAGTAGTATAGTAATTTGTATGGTATTATTTTGTAATGTTAAGTTGGATAGTGAATATATTCACAATATAAATTGTTAGTGTGTATATAGCAAAGTAAAGTATATATTGTAAAGCTAAGTATAGTTTATATTATATATTGTAAAGCCAAGTATAGTTTATATTGTTAAGCTTAATAAATATACAGTATAATATACAGTCAAGCAACCTAATTTCGTGCAGACTTAATTTCGTGTATCTCCGGAAATGATAATTAATTGACCTGTGCGACGTCGGGTGACCTATGCATTTGTATGTTTTGATAAATATGGGTTGTCTCTACAACGTCAACCTCCAGAATTTTTCCTATCGTTTCAATGCAATGTCAAATTTATTATCTAATTCTAACATATACAAAATGGCGGATTTTATTACCAAATATCGCAATTTTTTATCGGCCAAATTTCCTTATAATCTCAAGCTGTAATCGGAATTCCAAGTGTCGTTTGTTAGAATATATTCCAGTAAACAAAGTCATATGACAAACTAGAGCATTTTCAGCAGAAAAATTCTACGGAGCACAATGTTATTTTATTGAATTTTAGCAATAAATTACTCTTACGATTCACTCATCTTATTTTGTCGGTCACTATTTCTTTTTTTTAAATCATTGTTCTTTAATGGAATACTTAGAAATGGGAATTATACCACTGGGTATCAATACAACGTGTTTTTCTCGACTTATTTATAGTTAAAAAATTGTACACGAAAATAGGTGACGCAATTTTCTCGCGTTGGTTACTCATGAAACTTGGGTCAAGCTGAGAGATTGCGTTTTTTAATTTTGACCAAATTCGGTGTGGAGTCCTTATATTCACGAATTTAGGTTACAACACCCGATGTCGGCAAGATTTCGGCTTGATATCGTTAGATTGATCGTCGATTTCTAAAATAGGCCCGACATAGGCCCTACATCTCCAAATCGATCATCTATCCACTATCACATGCCGATATCTTCCCGACGTCAGTTTCACGTCAGTTATCAAAGACGTGCGCACATCGGATGTCCATCGTGAACAGCAAATGACCCGATGTCGGCAAGACTTCGGCTTGACATCGTTAGATAGATCGTCGATATATGAAATAGACACGACGTAGGGCCGACAGAGTCTGAACCGATATCGATTAGTCTATATATAGCCGACATCGGGTCTAGGTCGTTTAACAGAGCCGACGTGCCGAGATTGAGCCGATGTCGGCCCGATGTTGCGATGTTTGCTGGGTTGGTATAGTGGTATAGTGTATACATGTTTATTGTAAAGCTAAGTGCTATAGTGTATGAATTGTATAGTATGTATGTAGCAAAGCTTATTTCAATAGTGTGAATAATGTAATGCTAAGTTGGATAGTGTATATATTGTGATAATTAAATCACGATTCAGTTTACACAATTTCGCAAAGTACCTTGACAGACGATCATACGTCGGCAAAGTCCCCCCAGGCTACGGGCCTGGGTTTGACAGGTGTCACATGTGTGACAGGTGTGATAGGGAGCCAGCTGTCCATCTGTACGTGAGTTCAGTAGCACGTGTAGAATGATGTAATAATTTCAACTCGCCAAGGTTCAGCAACTACCAGCTGGTCTGAGGTACATCACTGACCAGCTCTAGATCATTTAGACCAAATCCAGGGTCATCCCCATCCCAGCTCATTCAACTCACCAAGGTCCAGCGACTACTAAGAAATGAACAACCCATACCAGGTGTGACAGGTGTAAAAGGTGTGATAGGTGTAACAGGTGTGATAGGTGTAACAGGTGTGATAGGGAGCATGATATTAGTAGCACGTGTAGAATGACGTCATTCGCCTCCAAACTTCAAATTTCAACTTTCGGAATTTTGTAGATATTTGAAAAATTCTTTTTGCAATTAGTTATAATTGTCCCCGTAAAGATTTTGGAATCAAAAAATTTGACCCGGAAGTATTGTGTAAGACGCCATCTTGATATGACTCATTTTTATAAAACTCAAAATGGGGCCTCAGGGTAAAATTGGATGTGCGTAAATTTGATGTTTATGTAAATACAATCGATTGCTAACAAAACATGGGAAGCCGATTTTTGAATTTTGGCTTTGTATTTTTTTTATTTCCGGTTTTATGTTTTCAGTAATTGTCAAAACTATTAAGGCTCATATCTAGTGACTTTGACCTTTGGTGACCTTGTGACCTGAACAAAAGTTGTCGCCTCTTACGAGATCTATCCGATTATATCTACACTTTTGTTGGTCATCGTTAACTTCCGGTTCTACAGCCATTGGAAAATCGCGATTTTTAACTTTGAAGAGCTCTGTCACGTGACCTAATTAACATACGACATAAATTCTTATATATTCTTTGAGTGCATGAAATCTCCTTTTTGGTGATATATCACACTTGATATTTTGATCAAAATTGCGCGTTTTAAAAATTGAAAATTTTGTACCGACTTCTATAGTAACTGTGCGTAAAATCACGGTGTCTATAATTTACCGACAGTCACCGTTGCCCTAAAAAAAGTTTAACTACGAATATCTCATGATCTAATAATTGTAAAGACTTGAAATTTTGAACATTATTTAACAGTGTAGACATCATCACAGACAAATTAAAATTTTTAAGTGGGCGTGGCACATCCGGTGTGCATTTACCTTTACCTGAAATATTTGCAATTGTTATAACTCTCATAGTTTTCAATTGTCACTCTAGAAATTTTGCATCAAAATAGATCACTGCTTAGGACAATTTGTGATAAGACTACACTTGTTTGCATTCTTTACTTTAAAAAAGGGAACAGGTTTAACAATTTTATAAATTTTCATTTTTGATCTTTAGCATGAATGACCTTGACCTTTGCATGGTCAAAGGTCATTGACTAAGGATGACCATTCTTACTTTGATCTTTGATGTCCGATATATACTTCCGGTTTTGCAGACGTCCAAAACAGCAATTTTCGAAACTTCAAAGGCTCATATTACTTTTATTTGACATTTGTTGACCTTTTGACCTGAACAAAAGTTGTTGCCCCTTACGAGATCTATCCGATAATATCTTCACTTGTGTTGTGCATTGTTAACTTCCGGTTCTACAGCAATTTGAAAATCGCGATTTTTAACTTTGAAGAGCTCTGTCACGTGACCTAATTAACATATAACAAAATTTCTTATATATTCTTAGAGTGCATGATCTCTCCTTTTTGGCGATATATCACACTTGATATTTTGATCAAAATTGCGCGTTTTAAAAATTGAAAATTTTGTACTGACTTCTATAGTAACTGTGCGTAAAATCACGGTGTCTATAATTTACCGACAGTCACCGTTGCCCTAAAAAAAGTTTAACTACGAATATCTCATGATCTAATAATTGTAAAGACTTGAAATTTTGAACATTATTTAACAATGTAGACATCATCACAGACAAATTAAAATTTTTGAAGTGGGCGTGGCACATCTTGTGTGCATTTACCTTTACCTGAAATTTTTGCAATTGTCATAACTCGCAAAGTTTGTAATTGTCATCCTAAAAATTTTGCATGAAAGTAGATCACTGCTTAGGACAATTTGTGATAAGATTACAGTTGTTTGCGTTTACTTTAAAAAAGGGAACAGGTTTAACAATTTTAAAAAATTTTATTTTTGAACTTTAACGTAAATGACCTTGACTTTTGCAATGTCAAGGGACATTGATCTATGATGACCATTCTTACTTTGATTTTTGATGTGCAACATATACTTCCAGTTTTACAGACGTCCGAAAACAGCAATTTTCGAAACTTCAAAGGCTCATATTACTTTTATTTAACCTTTGTTGACCTTTTGACCTGAACAAAGGTTGTTGCCCATTACGAGATATATCCGATAATATTTTCACTTTTGTCGTGCTCCGTTAACTTCCGGTTCTACAGCCAATTGAAAATCGCGATTTTTAACTTTAAAAAAAGGTCTATCACGTGACCTAATTTATATAAGCGAAAATTTATCTTTAGTCCTTTTTACACGCAATCTATTCTTTGAAATGATATATAACACTTGGTATTTTGATTAAAATTGAATTTGAAAATTTTGTATTGACTTCTATAGTAACTTTGCGTAATTTTAACGGTTTCTATAATCCACCGACAGTCACCGTTGCCTTAAAAAAACATTTAACTACGAATATCTCATGATCTAATGATTGTAAACACTTGAAATTTTGAACATCATTTGACATTGTACACATTATTACAGACAACACAAAATTTTTGCAGTGGGCCTGGCAAATCCGGGTTACTTTTACCTTTACCATAAATAATTCAAATTGTTATAACTCGAAAAGTTTGCATTTTTCACCATCGAAATTTTACAAAAAATTAAAGCACTATTTGGGACAATATCTGATAGAGTTACATTTTGTTTAGGCCTTTTACTTTAAAAAAGGGAATAGGATTTACAATTTATAAAATTTTGATATTTTGACCATTTACATGCATAATCTTGGTCTTTAGAAGGTTATTGATCTATGATATCCATTCATACTTTTATCTTTGATGTCCGACATATATTTTCGCTTTTACAAACGTCCCAAAACAGCAATTTTCAACACTTTTAAGGCTTATATTCTCTTTTATTTGACCTCTGTTGACCTCTTGGCCGAAACACAAATTATTGTACCTTTCCAAAAATATTTTCATTTTTGTTGTGCGAATTGAACTTTTAACTTTACAGCTATTTGAAAATTCGACTTTTTACTACCGAATGTTAACACCTTTTAGTACCGAATGGTATCAAATTCATGCGTCTTTTCACTACCGAACGGTAAACGGTTTAAACGATTTTTTCTACTATTGAACGTTTACATGCTTTTCTTTCCGGTAAGAAATCCCATTGTGACTTTAAAATGCAACTTTTTATCGATGTATCAGGTTGGATGCGCACTGCTTCGGTACCGTTATAACGGTTCTAGTTTATATTTGTTGTTCATGCTACTTTTGGGAGAAACGAAAGTATCTATTCGTGCTTCAAAATATATACAAACAATTTCGGCCAAAATAGTCAATACGTTTAATTTTACAAACAGAGCTAAAATTCAAGTTTAATTGTAATTCAAAGTCAAAGTTTTTTTATTTATTCACGAACCCGATGATGGATATATCTCCGACCAATTCAAGGTATGAAAATCTCCAGGTACTCTTTAAAAATCTGTATAATTTGAATAACTCAAAATCAGAAATCCAAAGGGTTCGGTCAAGCATAAGTGTTAGTAATATTAACCCGTAAACATTGCGACAATACGGCAATTGTATGATTATTTATTGCTATAAGAAATGTTATTAGTCATGATAGCAATGTTCACAATATCATTAACCATTATAATACAATTTGAATATTGTCCGCATCAGATCTATTTCGAAAGGCTGTTTAAAATCTTTTGAACTTCAATTTAATTTTGGACATTTAAATTTCTCACGTATAACAAGAAAGTTTTTAATTCTACCAAAGATTAATGCAATGTAGAGAAAATATAAAGGCCTATAGTTGTTGTTTAAAACACCGGAATCTATGCAAGAAGGGCTGGCTGTTTATTTATAAAGTTGTAATCGTATGTATTCAATTTCTTTGATAATCTTAAATACTTTTGAACCCACGTCGACACTCATAACCGTACAGTTGCCACTGCACACCACGAGAGTCATTACGACAGTCATTTTCTGTAAAAAGCCTACAGACGTTATTGCTCCAATCGAGGAACCACCAATCAGAAGGTCGTTAAAGGTATTGTAAAGAGGTTTTATATAAAGTTTTATGTGTATCAGGGACACTGATAGCATCAATTTGCACCATTCAATTTTTCAATCAGAAGTCGGTGGTTCTTGCAATTCCGCTTTAACTCAACAGTTGATGACGTCACTAATCGTAAAATAATATGCTGAATCACATATGCGATTGGTGACGTCATAAAACGCTTAGTTTAAGTTGAATTGCAGGAACCACAGAAGTCTGATTGAAAAATGGAATGGTGCAAATTGATGTTATCAGTGTCCCTGATACACATAAACATTTTAGAAATTATTTTTACAAGCCCTTTAAGTTGCCCCTCTAAATTCTAATACTCATGACTGTGCTCAATAATAATTCAACAATAATAAATGATCATTTTTAGTTACAAGAGAAATAAAAAAAAAAACATTGATTTAACAAACCGTGCAATCCATTGTTAAGACTTGCAACAAAACAAAGGCTTATCACGGAGAAAATATTCAGAAACATTCTTCTGTTTTTCTTGGTGTTATTTCATCAAAACACATTGGTTGACGCTTTTATACCCAAAATGTTTTTTCAATTTATTGCGAATGCCAATCGATAAACAGAATATTTGAGAACAATCCGGTTTCTATTAAAGTGTTAAAATTACAAGTCCTCAGGCACAAAAATTGAATAATCTAAAAAGTAGAGATACGTATTCAATGAGACATTGCCGTTTAACTTTTGGCTTCAAAAACTGTAACTGTAACTCAGGCCCTGTAGATGGCATATTATTCAAAGCGGATTGGCCTTCAAATAATGTGTCAGTTTCACTTTCATTAACGACAGATCCACGAGTAGTTCTTGGTCAAACAAAGCTTATTGTTTGGTTATTTTTTTTTTTTCAAGATAAAATGAAAAATCAAAAGGAAACCATTGTCTTATTCTTATTTAAATAATTGGAATTTTTACTTTGTCGATTGGTCTTCAGATGTCTTTGCAATGTTCGGCTGCAAAAGAACACGCAGTTACCTCCCTGTAGTCCTTATCAAGCTGCAGACCGAATTTAGAATTCCTTAAGATATTTACAATAGGGTTTTTCATGGTGAAGGAAATGAAAATGAAGTGTATCTCGAGGCTTTATCGCCCTAATTAACCTGTATTTGCTGCTTTAACCAGTTTTCGTAATTCTTTGTATGTATAGAACATAATGATTATAGAAATTATATTAAGAATAATTATAAGAATATTTGAATCAAAAAATGAAGCGCATTTTCGAAAATTTGGAGGAGCTAAAGTGGCTCAGCGTTTGTTGGCTAACCTGGGTGACTTTTTGATAATTGGCTTCATTACACACTGCATGGCATAGGCCGTCTTCATCGACCAAATAACTACATTTTATTTTGAAACATTTTGGACATGTCTTACAGTTTCAATCAATTTCCATGAAATTTGAAAAAAAATCAATCCTTTTGCCATTAATCGACAAATATGGGACTTTCCTTTTAAATATTAATCTTTTTTTAGATTTTTGTGTAGTTTTAAATTGGCAGAATATAATGTTGTGATTTCCTATATTTATTTGAAAGAACTTGCACAAATGTTGCACAATGTTCGTCACACAATGTGATTAAATAAAGATAGTTCATTGTCATGGCAACCAGCAGCATGAAATTTAACACTACATGCATAGTCGAAATCATAAGATATACACACAACATATTTCTTTTTTTTTCAATATTAGTGCACGAAAGAGTATTTGTAGCATATTACCGGATTTAAATGAAATTCCTTCTGAAGTACTGAAGTACTGTGTAGCATGCTTCAATCTTGGAAATGTGCCGAAACAATGGACCAGAAATTAATGTTACACATCCAATATTCAAGTCAGGGAGTGCAGATAAATTAGATACCTAAAATTACAGAGGTATATCTCTTGTTTCTGTTCCGAGAAAGGTGTATTGTCATGTACTTAACCAAGGACTTTCCATGTGGCTCGAACAGAATGATTTATGATCAGACTTCCAGAACGGTTTTAGAAAGAATAGAAGTTGTGAAGACCACATATTATCCCTTTATAACATAATAAATGATAGGAACGTCAAGCGGAAGCCCACTTTCATCTGCTTTGTGGATTTTAAACGTGCTTTTGATGGAACCCAGAGACATAAATTATGGCATAAGTTGCGAAAAATTCCTCAATGCCACACATGCTCTATACCTGAATACGACTAGTGCTGTTTAAATAAACGGTGAACTCAAATCATGGTTTGAGGTCAATTCAGGGGTAAAACAGGGTTGTATTATGTCACCTTCTCTCTTTGCAATATATTAATGATTTACTTGAGGAGTTGCAACAACATAAGTGTGGGATTCATATTGAAGACATGAATATCAGTGCTCTTATGTATGCAGATGATCTTGCCCTTATAGCCTCAAAATGGCAATTAAATTTGAACCCCAGCAAAACAAACATTGTGCACCACCGTCCCTCAATCAACTTTTAAATTTGTCTGTGGTAAAACTAATATTGAATACGCAGATGCGTATAAGTACTTAGGTTTATTGATAGATGAATTTCTTGATATGAAAAAAATAACTGAGGAACTGTTTAAATCGGCAAGTCGTGCGCTGGGCGCACTGTGTACTAAGTTTAAATTGACTGGGGGCATAAGCTAAAATGTGTTTAATAAATTATACAAGTCCTTGGTAGGACCAGTGCTGAATAACTGTGCTGGGATTTGGAGTACAAAGTCGTACTCATGCATAAATACCGTACAAAATAAAGCAGTTATAGGTGTTATAGAAGATACTCTCCTACAGAAGCACTGGCCTAGAGACTATGGATTTCAACATGAAAACTATTTCAATTCAAACAGAATATGTTTTACTGAAGATTGTTCATAGATTATTACTTCTGGAGAGATTACAAGAAAAAATATATTCAACTCAAATTCCAATGCAATTGTTTCAGGGAGTTGATGAAAGGGGTTATAATCTACCATGAACCAATATATTACTTAAGTTTTTATTTCTTTTATATGCAGTGACCAAACGTTTAGTATAAATTTATCTTGGAGCTCATTATAAAAGCGTTTGACAATGACAGGCATTTTTAGCTGTAGTATTGTGGGTCGCAATGAAGGGTATGATTTGGTTGTTATATTGGATATTTAGGCCGTTAGGTATGACTGTTTGTAGTTGGTCTATCCAAAAGCTTTCCCTTTGCAATCGGTTGGTTTTTTGGTTTGATCAATGTTGATACAGGTACTTTTTCTATAGGCATAACAAGAAGATCTTCAATGGAATGATTGGGTAAATTGAAATGATTCACAATCGGTCTATCTTTCTTATGGAGCATATCGAAGCGATGACCGCTAAGACGAGTACGCAACGCGTTTTGAGTTTCACCAACATATTGAACGTCACATTTTTTACAAGAAATTAGGTATATAATGTTTTTATCGATGCAAGAAAGTACTTCCGTAAGTTCGAAAGTTTTACCGTTTTTCTTGTTTTCGAAATAGTGAGATACATTTATATATTCGCAGGTACGACACCTAGAACCTCCACATGGAACAGAACCGAAACCGTTAGGTGGGGGAGGGGGTCATGTTTCTTTTCAATGGCCGAAAGAGTGTCGTTTTTAATTTTGCGCAAAAAAACGTTTAGAATATCCCCTTGTGAAATTCTACCGTGGAGTTGGTAAAAACACTTCGAATATTGCAACAAGAGGGGCGTTGGCTGGAGCTCCTGTTATATAAACAAAAAATACAGTGTATCGGACTGTAAATTGTACAGAATTGATAAGAATAGGCATCTATTTCATCGTGTTAAAATATGGTAATCATTGACAGGAGTGAAACAAAGTTGATATCATCGTATTTTAGGAATAATCAAGTCTGTTGATTAAGTGATATAGTTTTCAATTTAAAATGATCTATTAAACTTATAATAAAAGTATGTACGGAAAAACTACAAGAATTTGACCCATCTGAGTGGTACAAAGAGCTTTATGATGAAAGAAATCAGATATATGGCAATAAGTTACGCACTTACCGTACTTATAAGAATGATATTTTTCTTGAGAGTTACGCATAAGACTGTAAAATACCTAGATATCGTAAGCAATTGATTTGCCAACTGCGAAGTGGATCTTTGCCTGTAGCTTTGGAAACCGGGGGGTATGCAATGCCGCTTGTATATAGATAGGAATTTGCAAATTCTATACTATGCAAACTATTGAAAATGAATATCATGTTCACCAGGAGAAGCTTGATCAACTTTTTACAATTATCACCTATTTAGATTTTAATGTTATTATGGATTGATATTTATGTTTTAAATTTTGTGAATGTATTTCATGATTTTATATAAACGATTACCCAGGGTATATGTGCCACAAGCCTTTTTATGTTTATATTTTGTCATCAAAATATACTGCTCATACTGTATATATAGATACTTGATTTTATTTCATTTATGTACATAAATTACATTTATTTAACTGTTTATTTGTCGTTTTTAATGTGACACCTATTTTATCAGAGACGTCGCCTTAATTTAATCACTTATCGACGCATTTCAACACAAAAGACATCTACGTCAATTCATTAAGAGTCTCCACATGATTTTACGACATAGACGCTAAATCCGGTTCACAACCAAATTACTGTATTGGAAATGTAGGAAGCTGTATGTGGGGAAAAATACAGAATATTCTGTATTGTAAATATTGTCAGTTAGTTGCGTTATACATGGATGTAGAAAATACAGAATATACAATATAGAATGGCCATATAAAATGATGTTACGATCGGGTGTACAATACAATCTTAATATTAATGTACATGTATTTGTATATTAATGATTATCTTTATATATTTATCAATTATATTAATGCCAATATATTTTCTATATAATTAAGATTAATACAAGTACATTAAGTTATACATTCATTAGTTAATTTGATTTAAATATGTAGAAAATATAAAACACATAGAATGGTCATATGTCATTTTGTAACGATCGGGTGTTACTTGATTAACTTGAAAATCTAAGTTCCAGATTTCAAAAGCAAATATCTATTTATAATTTTCTTTTCTATTTTCTATTTTCGTTTATATTGCATATAATATGTAGCGATCATAAAATATTAAAATAATAGAACATTTTCAAGACGATTTCCCCATTATAGGTGAAGTGTCGATTAATCAAAATAGAATAACGGTCCTCAAAGATCCAGTTGACGCTCCCAAATGCGGGCAAATGAAAAAAAAATATGAATTTACCACGATTTCTTCATTTCTTCGATTTTTCGATGCAACTTTTTGCAAAAAGTAAGTAGCGGTAATCCCCAACAATGCATGACACCAAAAACTAAAACCATTAGTCGGACTGAATTAAGCATTGGTTCATATGGACCAATGGGTGTCAGATAAAAGTGTGTACCACAGTGCTTAAAATGTCGCCATATTTTATAATTACAGACGAAACATACTGAAAGTGATACCGATCTCAACAATGTTTGGCTATTCCGATCTGCGTCTAATACCTTGACTGAAATGGACACCTTTCTTGTATTACGAAAGTTTGTAAATAAAGCGATTTGATTGGATTGTACTTTACCAAATACTGCCAATCATAGGCCTCGATTACACTCGGAGCCAAAGTGTTTACAGGCTTTAAGTGGAGAGCACTGATTGGATGTGTTCAGTACTGTACAACAATTGGATGTCACCGCAAATTTTAAACCACCCGGAGGTCACGAGACGATTTCGTGACTTCGGCATTTTTGTGTGGCCACTCGGTGTCAACTTCAAGCCCACATGTCAGACGCAGTATTCTATTCACCACCTGACGATTATCTACGAGAGTATCTTTTCAGAATGAAAATCCTACCGTACGTTCCTCTTAATTAATATACAGTGGCACAATGACCAGTATCATACTGTTTGTTTCAAAAAATACTAATAAGATGATAAAGGGTAACAACAGGTGTTGGAATCAGAATGTAAAAAAGAGGAATAAAGTCGTTTTACTGCGTGAAAACACACCATTAAATGTCGCTGCGACCACGTTGCCACAAGGTCGCATGTCCTCATTCAATGCACTGAACTGAAACCCGCTCGTAAGCCATTGGCAGAGTACCTGGAAACCAACGGCATACCACTCACCGTACAGAATGTTTTGTCTCCACCCATGCACGGACCACTGGTATACTCGTCTTCCAATTTATAACCAAATCTGTCTTGAACAGATAGGCTAAGTTTTTATTGTCAAGTTTCTTAACACTTTTTCATTATATCCCATCAATTTAACAAGTTTCACTGCAGAAACCTCAGAGAACATCTTCTCCCCCATTTGTTGAAAGCTTTTCCCCCTTATTATTTTTTCTTTTCCCCTCTTTCTCACATTTTTTTCTTTTTTTCGGGTCTTCTATTTTTCCAACAGTTATTAGATAATCTAACCAAACCAACGATTACCATTCGACTACAAATCAACAAGATATGCCATGATCAGAACAAGTTTGGAAGAATGAAGGAGATCGAGTAACCATTCAGGGTCGAGTTTCACCGCCATGTCATTCAACCCGACCAGATCTAACGAAGAATCAACAACCAAACCAACAACACAGAATTAACCAATTTGAACCAATTCAACTACCAATTACTACAACTACCAACAAGTACCTAGTTTGCGATATCAGCATCCGATGGAAGCAAACGTTAACTTGTCATCTACCAACCAACCTTAATTAGGAAAGCTCTGGTCATTAGAGATCCAGTGGAGATTCTATGAATCATTAGATGAGGGAACAATTTAGGCGGCTAATAATCGCCAAGGGAGGCTTGCAAGCAATTACTTCACTATGTACAAAAATAACAAATTTCAAAGTGTGGAGGAGAGCGTGTTGGGGGGGGGGGGGCTATTTTTTAGTGGATGGTATTGACCCCAGTATTAACGCCACTGTTGAGTTCTCTATAATTAAGCATTAGAGTTTGTGTCTACCATGTTAACATTGTCAACTAAAGTGACTAATATTTATGGAATGTATTCCGTCATATGATTCACGATTTTACAAGTGAAATCAGTAAAAATAAAATTAAAAAAATATTCGTCAATGTTATGTAACCCACGCCTTCTTTTCTACCAATAGTTTTCTATATACAATCACAACCTGTAACCAATCAATTCACTTCTATATAAGAGGATTGGTGACAGCTTGCCGGATGTTTTGTTATTGAGTCCGGGTAAGCTCCGTATAAGTGTTTAGAGTTAGATGCCTCCAGTCCCAGTTTGTGCGTGAATTCATTTATTATAGGCTATTCATATCTCTGCCCTTCTATACGAATGTAGATACGCACTGCTAATTTTGAATCGGTTTTGTTTTTTGTCTGAAAGTTTAAATAATGTAGCCGCTCCATATGAAAATCCGGGCTTTATTGATCCAGGATAACCCTTCGCACATTATGAGATGAAGTGATGATTCTTGCAATAAGCTGATGGAAAGGTTCCTGTTACTGCTCCTGGCACTAATAATAGAAAAAAGGATACGTCAATTTATCAAACTGAAAACTATTCAGATGTATATATTTACATAACACAATAAACATATATCATGATACAAAAGAACGTATCATATATGATAAACACTCAAATGGGTCCAACTAATTTTGCGGAAACTGGCATTGCTACAATATGGATAACTATATTTTTACCATACAATGTAACGAAAAAACTAGAACAAGAAAGAATAGTTAACGTCTATATTATGTAATGATGCTCATTATATCTCACTTTTCACTTTTCAGTTTTGCTTCATTTTAAGAATAAAGCCGTGATATTAAAAAATATCCATTCCGCACAATACTTTGCACGTAATTGGGTGGTTTGATTAGTTGATTTAAACAATATTCATTCATTATTTACAAATTTTATATACATATAAATATAAACTAGATCCACAGGCTTCGCGAGGTTCTGATGCAGTGCGTAACAGTTTTGATTTTACGCTTAAAACTGTGCCGCAAAGTATCGTAACAGAAACATAATTTTCTATCATAATTAACTGGATATAGATCGCCCAAACGCAAAGCATATTCGACAGATCGCTTCAACTCACATTGTATTCAACAACAGTTGAAGGGAGCAAACTACCTTTATCGTTTAGACCACAAAAAAACTTACAAGCGGAAAACCGACTTTTTCAGATAAAATTCATCAATTTCAAATGGCGATAAAATCGGAAGTAAACACCGTACAATAAACGTTAATATACCATTGGATAGATCTCGTCGAGAGCTATCAAAATTGTTCTGGTCACATGATCATCAAAGGTCTAGGTCACGATATACGACCCTTCAAAGTATTCATATTTTTCAACCGGAAATAAATAAAGAGCAAAATCAAAATTCAAAAATCGGTTCTCAAATATAATTTAGCAATCGATAGTAGATACCATAGATATCAAATTTACACAAATTGGATTACACCCTGAGGCTCATTTCGATTTATAGAAAATTACGCACAGTTACTATAGAAGAAAGTACAAAATTTTCAAATATTAAAAAGCGCAATTTTGATTGAAATATCTAGTGTTATATATCATTACAAAGGGCAGATGAATACTAGTAAGGTTAAATAAGAATTTTTGGTGTATATAAATTAGGTCACGTGTCAGAGCTCTTTGAAGCTAAAAATCGTAAATTTCAGTCGGCTATAAAACCGGAAGTAAACATTGCACAGCACAAATGAGTATATCACTGGATAGATATCATCAAAAGCAACAAATTTTGTTCAGGCCACAAGGTCACCAAAGGCCAAGGTCACGAAATAGGACCCCTTGAAATTTTGGACATTACCGAAAAACTTTAACCGGAAATAAAAGGAAAGCAAAATCGAAATTCAAAATTCGGCTTCCAAATTTCTTTTCGCAATCGATTGTGATATCCTGAAAAATCAAAATTATGAAAAGCGCTTTATACCCTGAGGCCCCATTTTGAATTTTACAAAAGTTTGACATATCAATATGGCGGCTACTCTGTTACATCCGGGTCGAATTTTATGATTTTAAGTTTTGTGTATGGCCATTTGTAACATATTGCAAAAAGAATTTTTGAAATATCTTCAAAATTCCGGAAGTTGATTTGTATATTTTAGAAGCGAATAGCGTCAAAACCGGAAGTTATATCGAAATTTCGAAAATTAGTTTTTGTTTGCAATAAAAGTCTCTATCTCTATGTAAGTTTTCAGATTGATCAAAATAGATTTGTAGAAGTTAGAAAAAAGGTTAAAAAAGTTAGCGACAAAAGTCAAAATTGTCGATATTTTCAATTGCTATTTTGTAGTCATTAGCGCGAAGTAATAAACAGTAAAGTTTGAGCAATATCAGATCAGTATTAAAGCTGATAAATGGAAAAAATCGAAAAAGAGCCTTTGGACACTGCTCATTTCCGGTTGATCATAATGGTGCCAATTTACATTTAACAAATAAAGGACCACTATTTTAACTAGCAAACAGTAACAGACAGTCTGTAGCATGTTGCCTTCTTAGAAAACAAGCGAGGGGGAAATTCGGAAAAAAAAAAAAAAAAAAAAAAAATAGTCATTTGCAAAACAAAGCAGTGCGTTCGAAGAACAAATTGATTATTTACCATTACCATTTGATTTATATATGTCACTGTCCAGAGAATATAACCAGTTTACTTAAAACTTGGCGACTATTAGTTTTTACTTTTTGCTTTAAATCAGTAGTCTATTGCCTGCCGGCATAATAGTATCGAAACTGAAGGTATTTCTCAATGATAGCTTTTATCAAAAGTACTAATCGATTATTTCAACCTTTATTTTCGAACATGTGCTTCCTAAGACCGGCAAAGATCTTCTTATTGATATAAGATTCAAGAATTGAATTCACCAATTGATGACATTTAACACTAGTCATCTTAATTGAAGCAGAGAAAACATAGCGCCGGAAGAACTTTTCAGACGTAATACATATATCAACAACATCATTCGATGGAACTGTTAATGACCCTTTAGATTTCAAGACTATCAATGAATGCACAGGTGAAAGTTGCGTTTCTGACAGAGCATTTACGCATGTTTCACAAATTATACAACTTTTCAATTTAAAAACAACAAATCCAGCTATATAGGCAACAATTTTATGGGACAAAGATGACAAGAGATGAGGATTTGGCGTATAACTGTAATCTTCATGAATGGGCTGCAACATAAAACTATCATCGCACAACCTATTTCTAATCAATCAACTCAGATGCGGACACTTCCGTATCAACATTGTTGCACAGTATACGGCTTGACGTAGTCAAAATAGGGACATTTTCAAGAGCCAAACAATTTCCTGATCTAATATCTTGTATATCATTATGTACATGTAACTTTTTATAAGACGTTTTGAATTGTCTAGTAGGATTATTATTGCACCCTCCCAAACTCCTAATTTTACGAAAAAAGAGTTCGATATGGTCTTGGCTGAACATGTAAGTTAATAAAAATTGCATATATTTCCCTGATAAAACCAAATCTTCGAATAAAGATTTAACACTCTCAATGCACAATAGAAAGTCTATCAATCCTGTTTTTCTATTACTCTTCAGTATACTGGGTCCTAATATAGATTGCCGCAAAGATGAAATATATGATTTAACAGTGGACAAAAAATCATTTATGGAAAGATAATTGGTGAGTTTAAGAGTAGCCTTCCATTCAAAAGGCGTTTCCATTAATAAGATGATAAAGGGTAACAACAGGTGTTGGAATCAGAATGTAAAAAAGAGGAATAAAGTCGTTTTACTGCGTGAAAACACACCATTAAGTGTCGCTGCGACCACGTTGCATGTCCTCATTCAATGCACTGAACTGAAACCCGCTCGTAAGCCACTGCCTGGAAACCAACGGCATACCACTCACTATACAGAATGTTTTGTCTCCACCCACGGACCACTGGTATACGATAATGGAACTCGTCTTCCAATTTATAACCAAATCTTTTAACAGATAGGCTAATTTTCTTAACACTTGTTTTAATTTAACAAGTTTCACTGCAGAAACGTCAGAGAACATCTCCTCCAATTTTTGAAAGCTTTTCCCCCTTATTTTTTTTCTTTCCCTCTCTTTTCTCACATTCTTTCTTTTTTTTTTCAGGTCTTCTAATTTTCCAGCAGTTATTAGATATTCTACCATTCGATTACCAATCAACAAGATATACCATGATCAGAACAAGTTTGGAAGATTGAAGGAGATCGAGTAACCATTCAGGGTCGAGTTTCACCGCCATGTCATTCGACCCGACCAGATCTAACGAAGAATCAACAACCAAACCAACAACACAGATCATCCAATTTGAACCAATTTAAGTACCAACTACTACGACTACCAACAAGTACCTAGTTTGCGGGAGGCTTGCAGGAAATTACTTCACTATGTACAAAGACAACCAATTTCAAAGTGTGGAGGAGAGGGTGTCGGTTGGGTTGTGTGTTTATGACATAATGAAGCTTATATCTTTCTTTTTATTATAAATGAAATGTGACCACTTATATGCGTTTTCATGACGTAATACGCGGCGTGAAAACGTTGAGAAACCCTAAGTAGCATTTGAATAGGTTGTCTCCTCTCTAGCAAGTGTGCCTCCCCTACGTTTTACAAAAGTTGGTCATATCAATATCCGTTACTTTTGAGTCGGAATTTTTTATTATAATATTTTTGTATAGACAAATCTAGCTGATTTGATTGTTAAAACCTTCAAAATTCATCTCAGTTCCAATTCAAAATGTCTTTCCAGATATCTGTAAGTTTTTAGATCGATCCAAATATAATTGTAGCAAATAGGAAAAGCTCAAAATTCAGAAATCAAAAAGTCAGCGACAAAAGGAAAAAATCAAAATTCTTAAATTGCTATCCTGCATAACTAAGTTCAAAGTAGTAAACTAAAAAATCAAAATCCGATCAAAACCATGAGGAATGGTTTGCCAGTAGTTAATGGGGCCGTCACACCATAACGTTCTGGTCAGCGTTTTATGTTTGAGGTTCTATGGTTATCGTCCATGGTCGCTGGGAAAGCGCCGGATGAGCGCTGTGTGAACGCTAGTTGACGCTGTTAATCGTCGGTAATCGGCGGAGAACATTGGTCAGGAAAAAAATTTTTGAACATGCACGTAAGTTCTCATGTAGACCAGCGTTTGATTTTAAACGCTGGAGAACGCTGAAGAACGTTCGTGGAACGTTTTACTAAAGTTCGCCGAACGATGGACGCGTTCTGATATCGTTAGCGTTACCGTAACGTTACTTGGTTATTAATCGTTTGCTTTGCATGATGTTCAATCTCAGAAGAACAACAAGTGAATCCACCACGATTTTCCAGTGTTTTATACCCGTTCGACCATAAAACACAAACACTATTATGTCATTATTCACATGTTAGTAACATGCTCGTCTAACGTTGACAAATCATTCGTCGCTCGCCAGTGACTTTTCATGAGTATCTTACTTGGTCGCTGTTACACGCTCCTCATGCGTTAGTCACACGCTAGTCATGCATAAGTCACACACTAGATGTGTCCACCTCGCCATCGCTCGAAAATTGAATGATTAGAACGTTCATAAACGTTGACCAGTACGTTATGGTGTATCGACTTAACTTTAAACTAAGCTATCATCACTTTAACATAACCGAGTTATTAACAATTGTAATCAAATCAAGAGCAATAACTCATCAATCAAATCCTTGAAATATTGAAATTTCTCACCCATTCGCATTAGAATACAAGTTATTTCCTTTTAAAAACTGTTGCACAATGGATTGCCGAGTATGCCAAAATGCTCCATAATGCACGCCCACCAGAAACTGTTTTGCTGATTCTGACTACAAATACACCACAGAGCACTAAAGCAAATGTAAAAAGCTAAATTAAAATTCTAAAATAGTTTATAAGTCAACAATTACAATACTTATTAAGTTTGATTGTAACAAAAATGAAATAATTACAAGCCCATTATATACAGTAAGACAACAACAGTTATGTACATCTTTTACCATCTTCACAATGTCAAGCTATTACTAACTTTGTCTTGTATACATTGACACTAATAGCCAACATTCTTGTATCAGGTAATGCAGCAATTTGACTAGATTGTATTCCAGCAAATACTGTTGATCATACAAACTCTAAATATTATTTACAGATTTTCTGTCAAGAGCTATTGACTGGCTGTATTCTCTAACATGTACATTCTAATCAAATCGTTAAATTTATAAATTTCTGTGATAAAAGAATAGTGGTTATAGCAGTCAAGGTATCAGAGAAAGTTCATTCATTATAGCTAGACATTGTGAATATGATCTTTTACAAGATAACACCATTCTAAATGAAAGTACATGTAAACTAAAATGAAAATAATCAGCATTAATGAAATTTTGTGATGAAACTTCGAATTTATTTTATTCAACTGATAGTTAATGGTCCATTAAAACTTGAATATATATTATTGTAGCTTTATTAACACCAAAGCATAATTTGCTTGCACGCTGTATATACTAGTAACACTCAAAAACATACTTGTCCCCATGTATTCTTCAAGCCACTAAAAACTGATCAATTGTTTAGCCATGAAGTTTCAATATCCCTTTTGGATAAGTTCAACACAGCCCAAAACAGTTTCATTTCACTAGCACAAGAATGAAAAACATAACGGAATATTATTTGAAACAATAACATTACAATTTTGCAAGTACAAAATAATATGTTGAAGTAATAATACACATCATTTTGAGTTGAACATTGCAACAGAAGATAAATTTTAATTTATCTGTTTTATGTACAGAGAAATTGAAAACATGATGTCAAACACTCAATTACAAATTAACAAACATGGATAAAAAAAATATTAAATTGTAAAATGTTACTCCATAACATTCTCAATTAAAGAAATCTGAAATGTAGTGTTACTGTTAAATTACAAGATTTTGTATGTTACTGTTAATTTACAGGATATGGTAATGTTATTGTTTACAAGATGTGAGGTTATTGTTTACAAGATGTAATGTTATTGATTACATGATGTAATGATATTGTTTACAAGATACTGCAATGTTATTGTTCAATTAGATGTTGTAATGTTGATTTACAAAAAAAATGTACTGTTACTCTTAATTTACAAGATATTGTAATGTTACTCTATTAATGCCTCAATCAATGTCAAATATAAAATTACTAAAAGAAAGGTGACCCGGCTTTCAGAATAAATCAAATCCAGTAGTGTTGGACCAGAGATAGTAAATGCAGCAAATGGATCAGTGAATTCATAGATCTAATTAAAGAAATCCCTAAGAATGTCTTTAAACTGTTTCATGACAATAAGTGTTTAAAATGCCAAAATTTCACTGGCAAGATTTTCAATTAATTTTGATAAACTATTTGAGGACACAACTCAATATGTTGTAGATATGACACCTAAGCTTTGGTCACATTCATATCTGGAATGTTATAGATAGAAATTAGACAACTTCTCCAATAATTCAATCCAAACAATATTGAGGAGAAGGGCATGTATGTTATTGGTGTGTAACTGTTGAAAGTGCCTTAAATATTGATTGTAGTTGTGCCTCATCTAGGGCTAGGTATTATCAAATTGAGATTGATTATCAATGATATGTTTCCTATTAATAATTGATTAATAATCAAAATATTTTAAGTGAGAAATCATCTACATACTATATATAAATCATGTCAAAATTGTTGATGGGTTATTTTCAAATCATAGAAACTAAAAGTATAATAATATGGTTATTCATTGTTTTGATTGGTTACTCTAGTTAAATAGGTAAGTGATGTACTGTGGAAGAGATTACTACTTATAATCTTGTAATATACCATGACATTCTATAATCAATAATCGAATTTATAAATTCTTAGCAATGATAATCCATTATATTACTCATACCTAGTCTCATCAAATAATCTCAAATATCATAATCGCCTTATAACTACAATCTAACACATAACGTTGACAGATCTATGACATTTTTAAGGGACGAATCTCTCACAACTGTTTGGTCACCTTATTTTGATTTGGTCTGCTGAATAATGCTATTCCGTGATTAAACATATTCTACAACAACAATGATTCTGTGAGTCTCCTTGAGTCTTAACATTTCTTGCATAATATTTTCTCTTTTGACACAGAGAACTTTTGAATTATTTGTCAACTCATTAAGTGCTATCTAATAGTTATATTTGTTCTTGTCAACTTCAATATATTAAAAAAAGAACGACATTTGGTTTGTCAACAGAAGAGCACTATTTAAGAAGAAAAAGGCAATGTCTTTGAAAAGTTTGCAGAACCCAAGTTATGAACTCAACATAAATAACATGTGAAATCTGTCAAGTTTAACATTTAAATGAATAGTTCACAACATCCTTACAGTTAATAACAAATGAAATCCTAAAAAAAAATCTATGAATTTCCACACCAAGTTCACACTTTTATAACCCTCAATATTACACCAGTTTGCAAAACAAAAGTTATTTTTTAAGCAGAATTCTTAGGTCAACAATTCAAAAATGAGGAAGTTTTAATCATCCAAATGTTGATCTCACTTTTTACTGGGACGTGCTCCTTTAATAACTTTTGGTTTATTTTTTATTGTACCAGGCTTCTTCTTTCCCTTCAATTATAAAATAAAGCAAATGTCATATATAAGATATACTTTCATATCTAGTAACAAATGAAATGACACCAAATATTTCCTTTCCCTTTTCCTTATATATGAACTAGTGAAAGGTGCTTTGGGATGAAAAACTTTAAGTTTAAGTTGAAGTTAGGGCATAAATCTCCCTGTAAATGTATAGAGAGAAAGGAAGTGACTGGAGATGGTGGTCATTCAGATAGATACTTAATCTAAACAAATACTTCCTTACATAGCTAAATACAGCATGTGATGTAATGAAAATTATTAAACAAGGACACTCCCCCATCTGTCTAACGATGATCAATCACATATAAAAAATTTATTGCATGTTTTTGTTTCTAAAACTATTTAAATACTCTCACCCTTCGAAGCTCAGAGTAACCTCATAAAACTGGACTATAAATATCATGTGTAAAATACAAACAGCTACTTATGTCTCTTAATGTACTATATAAATACATGTATAATAAATACATAAGGTATATCAATGGCATTTTCTATATTCACAACTCACCTTTTTAGGTTTCTTTTTGTAAGATTTTTTGATTGGTTTCTTTGGTTTTAATATTTCTTGTCTATTAGTAAGATCTTTAACTCGGAAGATTCTTACCAACCAGTGTTCACTAGTATAGGCCTCTTCCAGATGTGTTAATTCATAATTCTTATTTCCTATTTCTACACCTCGAGTTCGATCAAAACCAGGTGGAGTTCTGGCATCCAACTGTAAACACAAATTATATCTCAGATAATATACGTATTAGAATGCCCACTCAGGTTAAGTAATATGGAAGTCATATCTAAGGTCATCTTGAATCCATTGTGAAAGGAAGAGTAACTCAATTTAAGTTATCAACCCTTCTAAAAACAACAAAGGGTCTTTAGACAAAACTATTCAACATCCTTCAAATCCCTTCTGAACTTTAAGGGACATTTTGAACTTTCAAATGCACTACAGTTATCACAAAGTGATATTTTGTTAACTTGATTCATATATCAAAATGATCTTCTTTTAAAGTGGATATTTGTTCAGACTTACCTGTAATTGACCAAATCTATAATATGATAATTTATACATTAAACAATTTAATAAAGTTTGGGAACCTGCAGCATCGACACGGAATTCACCTTGTGGAGTAAAATAATCAGATTCCTGAAATACAAGACAATAGTTATTACTAGTTGATTACCATCTGAATCAACATCTACTGACATGCATCAAAATCTGTAAGCTTGTCTAAATAACAAACCAACTTTTACACTCCCTTAATCAGATCAATAAAATTCAATTCTATTTGGATTAACAGGTTTTATCACAACCTATGCTGGGATTTAACATTGGGTCTGCAGGTTACTCATTGAATCACAGACATCACTTCATAAGACTCTCTGACTAGTTTCTGAAAGAAAAAGATTAAAGACGACCTACCCTAATATCTTTTGGGTGTTCTCCTTCTGCTATTCGTACCATCCATAAAAATTTATTGATATCATCACCAGAATATCCAATAACACCTCCAAATATTACTAACACATAGTTCACATCTAATTCTCTCATAATGGCATAAGCTGCACTTTCATTGGATGACATAGCTTTACCAACCTAGAAAAAATGTAGTACATTACAGTTCCATTTCTGGAGTTAAAAAATTATATCTTCTCATAGCAAGAAGATTTTCAGCTCCCATAATCTGTACATCGTAATTTCTTGAAGCCAACTTTAAATTTTTTCTTTATATATTTTAATAAAAGAGTTGAAAAACAGGAAAACATCAATAGTTATGGTCTAGCAACTCTTTACAGACCCAAGTCAAAAAAGTCAATGTTCTTTTCGCGGACTTCAAGGGGTCTTCAATGTTTACCCCATTTAAAAAATTCTGAAAGTGTGATATGAACTCATATCATCTTTGTCTTTGTACTATAGAATAATCCCATGGACTGCTCTGTCCTGTTCAATGAGTCTTCTTAAAACCATACACAAGACCATTGCCTAAACTATTTGTTCTGATGAGAATCATATATCTGAGACACATGACAACAGCATGGGATGATATCAAATTAATAAACATACCAGGGCTATATGACTGTTATTCCATGTATTATTGTCAACTAATGTTGTTTTATTTCCCATACCAGCTATCTGATACCCATAATCCCACCAAGACATGATACGAGCTTTATCGTGAGTGTTATGCCGTAACCAGAAATAAGCTTCTCTAAAATCATCCAATATATTTCTACTCCTAAAACAAAATCAATAACAAATTAATTCTCAAGGGGGGTGTTAATAGTTCAGCTCATTTGATTAGTCAATAAAACAATATTCAAATTTTCATTACTGACAAAGCAGATCTTATTATAGGTTAATTGAACAAATTTATAGCAATCTTAAAAAAGATCACAGCATGCATATCCCGTTCAGAGAAGTGCATTTCTCAATGCCACAAATTATTGTTGATGCCTCTAGGTTTTTAATTAGTATGAAAGTTACACTCCAATCATCTTAAGATCAAACATCATCAAATGGTCCATCTGTAGAAATTATCAAATATATGCCTTTATTTTCATCTTCAGTCCTCAAGAATTTTGAGTAAATTCAACAATAAGCCTTTGAACTAACAGACTGATTTTCAAGATTAAACACTTTGAATGGTCTAAGACTAAATTCTTGATTTTAATATCTCAAGTAAAAGCTCTCATCGCCTTTTGCTGATTATGCAACAGAAGATTAGATTAATGAATCTAACATTACTTTTTCTTTGTTTTTTTTTGGTACATAAATGCAAGATGGTGAATATCTTCTCTTAGCCATGTGGATGTGAGTAAAAATGAAAAAAGCTTACCCTCCATGGCCGTATGTGGCTAATACAATACTAGGACTAGAATAGGCACTACTTGTAACCCATGTACAATGTACAGCAAATAACATTAACATCATCAACATAGCTATCACTATCACACTTTTAATATTAATACCTAATGTATCATCATCTTTAGGTTTATTATCACTTATTTTTTTAGCCTTGCCAACCTGTAATACATAATTATCTATAGTGTTCAAAAGTAATTCTAGAAACCTCATAATTTATAATGCCTTGAATAACAATGCTTCACTGTAAAATTGAATATAGAAGGTAATGAAAATTTGACAGACTTGGAAAGGGCAAAGTAAGGTGTCATTGCATGGTGATATGTTGAAATGATTTTTTCTATTGTGTAAGAGGAACCATATACACTTAATTTGGTATTCAAATCAAATGGTTTGGAATTCCTTTATAGGCAAATATATCTATCTAGCACCTTTTAGGCTTAATATCATCAAAAATCAGATCTTAAGCATAATAGTGCAGAATGAACAAAAACAAAATCTAATTTGTTGTCAACCATGACTGTCAAACTAAAGCCATCTGAAGTAAAAACAAATAATAGATTGAATATAGACTCATTCCAAATTATAACATAACTGCATCAATGTCTACAAAGTTATTTACAATTATGTAGCTTCAATAGTAATCTTACCTTATCATATAAACGTTCATTTTTATTTTCTTGATCTTTCTCACTGGTTCGATGATTTGTTTTTGGAGAATCATCCTTTAAGTAAATTTCCATAGTTTTAGAGAAGGCTATAGCGGCAAGAACACAGACAATTGGAGTCAAGGTTAACATAAGACGAACCATCACACCGGCAAAATAACTAGCAAAGATTGCATATAATACAACTGAAAAACAGAATAATACATGGAATCAAATTCTTATACTTTGTTTTATATTCTTCTTATTCTGTGAAACATTCTCTGTCTGTTACAGATCTTTTCACAAAAACAGGCATAAGTCAACTAATTTGACAGTTGTATGCATGTATTAGGTTACATTTACAAGAATAAGGACCTTGAACATAACTAATTTTAAATGTAAGACAGTCAAAAGTTATGAGTTTTAAAGGTAATTTTGTGGAACAATGTAAAGCAGTGTTGTGCTGATGTTAAAGTGTTAAATAGTTCTAGTAAGGTTAAACAAATCAGTCATAAATTTAAGTTAATAGCAGTAAAACCAAAGAAAACACAAAAAAACACCAAATATCAACACTGCTAGAACAGTTAATAGAATTGTAAAGAGGTTTTTAAATTTCTTTAATAGGTGTATTGATTGATAGCATCAATTTGCACCATTCCAATTTTCAATCAGACGTCTGTGGTTTCTGCAACTCCGCTAAAACTAAGCATTTGATGATGCTATCCATATCCATGATACACATAAAAATTTAGAAAACCTCTTTACAATCTGTTTATTGATAGTTTTAAAAGTCTAAATACAGTAATAATTCTCACCAAACACTCGTTCATCATTAACATATTTAATACAATACCATACACCAACTGGGAAAGCACAAATCAATATATGTAAATCAAAGAAAAAAGACACCCAAGTTGTAGGTTGATGTTCAGATACTGATGCAATAATTGGAATGTGTATTTTAGCGTAACCAGTATCCCATAAAGAATAAAATCTGCCACTCCATGGTGCAATATAACCTACAAATAAAATATCAAAATCAACTCCTGTATAAAATACAATACAGAATTCTTAACAAAATTTAGGGGTAGAGATAATAATAAGGGAACACAATTTTATGGTATACTAAATGTGACTGAATAGTGTATCATAAAATAGTGTTCTGTTATTTAAAACTATACAATAAAGATATGAAGAGTACATTCCCATTGTATATGATATTAAATGTATGAACTTTTCTATTTTTTCAAAATTTTCTCATTTAAAGGCACATTACCTCTTAGCATAGACATAAATTAAAGTATCATCAAGTGTATATATTCATTAGTTGGACTAAGAATAGAATCTTTATAAAAGACAATATTTCCATTGAACTAAAACCCTTAGTTAAGTCCACTGATGAACAAAGCCTCATTTTGGCCAAGTTCAAAAAATTTCAATTTTTTGTCATCCTAAGAGGCATTGTACCTTTAAGCAAATGTATCAAATTGAAAACAATATTCCCTAATTCTATACAAAACAATTCTACAATCTTCTAGTTGTAAAATAAATTTTCTAGCTGAACAAAATTCTGATTGCGTAGACTCTAGTTGTATATGAGTTATTACATAGGAAATTTCACCTCCATCATGTGTAATCTTCATTTTCATATGAATCATTGCATCTTTCATACGGATTTTTCTAACAAAACCAGCAAGACTGACATGGTTACGAAAAATGGAGTAAAAGTGACTCTCTGATAGATATTCAATTCTTCAACAAAGTTAACATACCTGCCCATGTTAAGCCTACAACAGTTAGAAATACTACAGAAGCTGCTATACCCACAGACATTATAAATATATATCGAAACTCAGCTTTTGTTACAAAGGATTGCACATATTTCAATGCACTGTATGCATTTAATAATGCAAAAACACCTGAAAAGAAAAGAAACTAATGATGAATAATCTAGTATTGAACAACCTCAAACATGATGTAATCACAGTAAGAAATGAACAGAGTTTCATGTAGTATTTTCTTCTCCTCTCTATTGATGACCTTGGCTATTGCTTTACATGGGAGTTTTTAGGAGTTTCTACACTTTTAATACAAACAACCAGTTTTATTGTCTTTGATCTGCTGGAGTGGGAACAGTTATTTTCTCAATCAAGACTAATATCAAACCTAGACCTTGCAAAGAAGCCAGTGTCAAGCTAAATGATAAAATGTGGCTACTATTAAGTAAAAGTCAACTATCTTTCAGATCTTTCAAAGTAAAGAACATTTAGTAACTGAAAAACCTTTATCAAAAGAGGGTTCGATCAAGAAGAAAAGTAAAGTATAATGCAATCGATACATAAACATGTTGGTTTAATTTGTGGCTATGTATAAATATACACCAATACACTTACCTGCTGCAGCCATATGTTCACTTGTTCTGATTGGCTGGAAACCAACAAATGGTATTTGCATTGATAAAATAAGACCAACTATAAAGAAGCTGGTATAAGCTGAAAAAAGAAAACTGAGGAGTTAAACAGAATATTCCCAACAAATGTCAAAGACTAATTGGATGATAAAGACTTCCTCTTGCCTGATCGCATTTCAAACATTATAGAGATCAATATGTTTTGTTAACCAAATGTTTTTTTTATTTTCTAAATCAAAATTCCTGTGCAATAAAACGCAAAATCATTTTCGATTATTTAAAGGGGCCTTCTGCATTTTTGTAGATCCAAAAAAAAGTTTTGCTCAAATTTGTGAAATCTGTACACCAAAATCTAGAAATGTATCCCTTAACATATCTGAAAGTTTTGATTTAAAAAATCAAGATGTTAAAGTTTAACTGAGCTAAACATTTAAAGTGCGTTATGCTTTTTGGAAGCTGTTGGAAATCTACAGTACAGATTTAACTAAGATAAATGCCTAATTGAAGATAAATAAGCCTGCTACATATTCTAAAGGTTTCAACTTATACTATCAAGCCATTATAAAGCCTATCACTAAAACTTGGTTAACAATTAGTACTTTGAGTTTTTAATTAACCCTTTTAATACAAATTCAGTTTGATCAAGTAAATACATAGATATAAATAGCATACTTTAGAAATATTTTCAGCTATAATTTGCGATGTTTTTGTTGATGAAAAGTGGAATGGCCCTTTAATTAACAAAGAAAAATTACCTGTAAAAATTCTTTTTGAATATCTTCCCATTAATAATAAAACAAATACATGAAGTGGAATTAAATTAATAATAAATACATAGCCTCCCCAAGCTGACACCTGTAAAGACAAAAATAATATATAGACCTCTTTAATATGCATAAAACCCCTACGTTTAATCATTATTTGATGAACATTTTGAAGAACTGTATGAAAACAGTACTTATATCAATCAATCACTAGCATGCTGATACATACTGCCCATTGATAATCATATGAAAACAGAAGTCTTCATTGCCTGCAAAAGAAATATATTGAGTGATGGCAATACTAAGTTTCCATGTTAAGTGTAGCAAAGATATTTTACACATCTATGTAACAATAATAACTGTTTACAAGCTGTCTATTTTAGTAGTCTTGAATAGTTGAACATGCTTTCTGATGTGCACTATTTCTTTGCTAAAGCACAGTGTATAAGAAATTATTTTTTTGACACTAAACTTGATATACAACACTAAGGAATCTATAATGACATTGGAATTGTACAAGCAAGGTTGGTATAAAAATCATCTAACAAAACTTTTTTTTGATCAGATCAAAAGAGAATTCATATATCACTGAAAAGGTAAGTATTAGGTAAGATTGTATGAGAAAGACCTGTATCATATTATCAATTTCCATTACTTAAACTAATCATTGAAACTTCTCATGCTGATTGCTATGATGTCTCATGATAAGTTCAAAAAGTAACTAAATGAAATCTCACCATATAGAAATAAGATAATGCTGTACATATTCCCCAAAATATCTGACCAGTTTTAACTGCTTTTATCTGAAATAAGAAATTATCCAAAATAACCATCCATTTTTCACTGAAAAAACTGAAAAGATCCTGTCTATCATTCAAGTACCATCAACTTCACAATGTAAAAGCTATTACTAACTTTGTCTAATAGCCACCTCTCTTGTATCATGAAAAGCAGCGATTTGATTGGGTTTTATGCCAGCAAATACAGCCAAGCTAAGTTTCCTCGAGAAAGTCTGCAACCCATAAGCCATTATATTCAACTCTTTCTGTTGAGAGCTCTGATCGACTATATCCAATCAAATTACTGATTTCCGTGAATAATGGCTATTGAAGTCAAGGTATAAGATAAAGTTTGCAATAGCTTGGCAATGTAAGGATGGTTAATCCTTAGCGTGAAGCATAGCCTCTGAATTTTATTTTGTTTACTAGGAAAAGAGCAGAAGAACTAGGTGATGCCTTGAGAAATCTTTGCCAATATTTTTGGTCTCTTTCAACATACTAATCTTCCTTAGTACTGAGGTTTAACCACCCGTACCTTAAAGACTAATAGACATATTACTAACATTGAATGCCAAATTTTATTTTGACTACTTTCACATACCCATAAAAAATATGTAAACATCAAAGCAAAAATAGCTATTCCTTCATTATCATAGCTACCTGCTACAGATCTACTGATATAACCAGGTACTGTAAAGTAAAATGAAAGAAAATAAAATGCATGTCTCACCGATGATTTCAGTGAAAATTATTAATTAGTATCATCTCAAAAAATCTCCTCAAAGTTCTTAAAGGGATTGTAAAGAGTTTTTCTAAATTTTTTTATGTGTATCAGGGACACTTATAGCATCCAATTTTCGATCAGGCATCTCTGGTTCCTGCAATTCCATTAAATGTCTTTGATGACATCACTATATTTTTTTTAAGTAAATTTTAACTAACATACCAATGGCAATAAAACAAGCTGCAAATAACCCAGCTCCAGCACTCCATATTTCTTTAGTGAAAAAATATACAGCTAATGATGTCAGCCCACTGAAAATACAAAGAATACCAGTCAATGTTGAGAATATCAGATTTAAAGAACTTATTTACCAACTCTTGAGTTTATGTTTTTTATGGTCTATTCATTAAAAGCTGTCAAATCCAGACATTATTTAAACCTTGATAATTGGAAAGAATAGAAATATGGAATCTGAGCCCCTAAAACAGCTCATGATAGATCTGTCAACATACTGGTAACAAAATTATCAAGACTACTGGTGTAGTGTTTCAAATAAATCCAAGTATTGACACATTGTGACCAGTCCTGCTTTATGTATTTTGTGTCTCACCTATAGCTGGGCAATATACTGGTACCGGTATAGGAATTCATATCATTATACCTGATCAAAAAATATCAAAACATCTATATATCTTGTAAAAATGTCGTCAAATTTTCATCCAAATAAGATCATCTACACAATTCTATTTTTTTAATAATATTCAAGACTGGTGTGATATTTATGTTTTTTCTAACATTTAAGGGACTATCCAATGCTTTGTCCGATGACGTGGTTCCTGCAATTCCAGAAAGAGTTAACTTTCTGAAATGAGACAACTCCCGCAAAAGAAAAAGGTTAACTGGAAATGTTCGAAATAGAAAGCAAAGGTGTTATCGATACACATAAAAGGCTAAAAAACCTCTACAATTCCTTTATTAATTATATTGTGTTATACACATATAGTGATATATCAATGCTTGATATCCTGATATTAACTTGATCCAATAAAAGTTATATTATTAAAGATACTTAGGCTATATAGATTTACGTAACAAAATGTATATCAAAATATGGAATTTTGTCCAAATGAGTAACAAGTGAGTTAATATTTTTTTTTTCATAAGACTGATTTTTTTTGAAAGACATTAATGGCTTATCTCAATAGGACAAAACATTTTATTTCCTAAACCAATAAAATCGTGTTTAAGAAAGTGATATATAAATACTAAGTATTGCCATATCCACATATTTAAACAAGCCAAGGCAGTGAAAAAGCTCAGTCAATAGTGAATTGGATATTGTCTTCTAGGCAATTTGGCACTGTAACTTCAAATCCTTCTCTAGGTAGAACAATTCTGATGCCTGTGCCAGTTCTCCCGGAAGTCAGCCAGAAGCTTTCACCCCTTAACACCTAGTATGAAACTTACCTGAAAACTGGAGCAAGAAATACACAGATATCTCTAATATGAATTGGTATATTTAATGTGTTTAATATGGCATGTATAGTGCCTGATGTCACCATCAACCCAGGATATACCTACAATTATATACAAAAATTTAAAATAGCTTGCCAGGAAAGGTAATATTTGCATAATGGCAGCTTTGACTCTCAATAAACACCACCATGTTATATTCAACCTTCAGTCATACACTTCTTTTGAACTTTTTGGGGTGATACTGAATAATATTAACAAGTTCTGTCAAAATCCAGGAATAATTGTGATTTTTAGTGTGAACAAGCTAAAAATTGAAAGTGTTTTAAATATTTTTCGGCTTTTGTGATTTTCAATAGGGTTCATCCTTCAGTGAATACAAACACTCACACAAAGTTTCGTCAAAAATTGTTAAGAATTAAGCCTTATATAGTGTTTACAAGCAATTGTTGGCATATAAATATGGGTTTTAAATCTGACTTCTGTTCTAGATGAAGCTAATGAAGAATGTCAACATGTGCAATTACAATATTTGAATATTTGACAAAACACCCTGTGGCATTCCTATGAATCATTAAAGGGATAGATGTTGCATTTTTGGGGGTTTGATTTTAGTCTTGAGAACATGTAAATAGTCTTCAGAAGTACTGGTAATATATGACATAATTCCTTTAAAAATACCTCAAACGGCTCAAACTATGAATTTTCTCACTATTTCTATGTCTTTTTTTATATCACAGAGTGTCTTCAATTGACGAGTTGTAACTTATACATACAAACACATATAATTCTGGAAACACATGTATTTGAAGACTCAAATTTCAACGGTGGGCTGTGAACACTATTACTGATTAGCTTAACTAAAAACTTCCAGTTTCTGAGACTTCAGTATGATTGGTCGAGGCGTGACAAAATTTTTATTATGTGTCAAAATGATCATACAAAACCTTTGTTTTTACCTAATATCACACAAAAGGATTCAGTTTTGCTTTTTTGTTTTAATTGCTTAGTTAATATATCTGAAATCTTGCTAGGCAGAATTTTAGTTTAGACTATAAAGAAATTTTTGTTATGTTACAGAAATTAAGTAGCCTACATGTATTTTGTGTTATATAAAATAATTTACATTTCAATAAATTACTCAGTGACGATATTATACTTCAAGTAAATATCAAAGTTTCCAACAAAAATAAACCTCAATTTCATTTGACATCAGACACACACAAATATTTATAACTAGAACACATGTCAAATTGAAAACAAATTTGCAAATGCATCTTGATAAATTAAAGTCATTGAATTAAGTTATATCAAAATTTTAATTGGAAAAATTGCAACTTGATTTGTGAACATGACATTGTTGTTAATATAAGTTACCTTACAACAAAATGGCTGACAGCAGAATATTCTACAGCCAATTCTAACAGTAACAATCACTCAAATTGAATTATTCGTTTTTTTATTTTGTAGCATGTCCAAGAACAGAGAAGAAATCTTAATGTTATTATTTACCGTTCCCCCAACAATTCTGCCAAGAGGATACCATGCTCTATCATCAAACCAGTTTAAAAAATTATAAAAACCATGGGTGACCATATGATGTGTAGCTCTGTAGTTGAACCTACAAAATTCAAACACTGAAATCAATTGTTGTCGAGGCATATATTGTCATATGAAGGAACTAATCGAAAAGACATATATCAGTAAGTGGCTTCATTGTTTCAGAGAGTTCATAATCCATGAATTTTCATTAAAAGTTTTTTCCCACCCATATTAAAGCTGGAGTTTTTTTAAGTTGATACTAAGATACTAAACAATATATCTCAAAATATACAATCATTATTGAAAATATATCATTGATTTACTGGAGAATTGTGGCATCGAACTTCATAAGTGTTATTTTGTTGAAGTACCAGTATCCAAAGTTGTCCTCTACCTGTGCTTTCTTAATTTCAATTACATATTTTGTTTACACGACAATCTATTAGAGGTTGTTGAAAGCAAAAGATGCTTATAATCCATACATCAAGTTGTCGGTGATTGACTTTTAAAAGCCAGTCATGTTGTTTTTTGTGTGTTTTGTGTAGATTAAACAAATATTAATTGGCATTTTGTGTCAAGTGTTGACTTACATTTTAGTTATTTGCATCAAAACTATCATAATTAACAAAACAATTATGTACCTTATCACAGCCTTGGTACTTTATAAAACCTCTTACAATCCCTTTAATTTATAATATACGGGTAATTAACTAGTTTGAGAAATAATATTTCAGAAAGTGTAAGTAGAATCATTTGTGTATTACGTGATCAGCTTATTGATTGACATTTAAAGGTCATAAAGAAACCCATGAATAAGGATAAATCAAACAGTCCTGGTTTTAACTGTAATAATAATACTTTATTTGGCAGGAAAAACAGTTTGCCAGAGGCAAATCTTCCCTGGTATCCTCCTAAACTACACATATATATTGTTACTACTTTCAACTATCTAGATATCTTAAGCCACTACATTATGTACATATCATGGGTGACTGGTACATGGTACAGTTCGAAAGATTGCAAAACCCCTTATACCTAGCTTGATTGTAAATAACCGAACATCACTGGTCAATTAAATAACACATATATCAACAGTCAGTTTTATCACCTAAATATAAACAATTTTTCAATCTTTTTTTCTGCCGAGGAAAACAGAAAAATCTAGTATACTGTAAGTTTATTATATTACGAGTTAATAATTGAATCCATCAAATAATATATATTATACAAGATTTTATTTTCAATAGACTGAAAACTATGTATATAGCACACAAAAATAAAATAACATTTTACCTAAATATGCATACAAACAGTTTTTTTTCTCTAAAGTAGTTTCGCATCATATAATGTTCTACAAGTTCTCAAGCGGTCACCCAACCAAGATATTCATTTAAAAGTATTATATTTTATTATTGCTTACAAGCAGTGTAAAATTATTTAGACACTGACACATTTTAATACAAATCATATCATGTAATGAAATAAATCATGCATTCTTATGGATCTTTTTATGCCATCATCTAACATCTGCTTAAAAAATCAATAAAATGTTGAGACGGTAAGTCTGTACCGGTACTATAAGCTTATTAAACAAGTGATATTGAACAAGATTTTCGTAAATGAAAAGCAAAATTTCTGATTTGTTATATTATATCCCCTCACCACAGAAAAATATCTTTGGACAACTGTTCTTTTAACAGTTTAAGGTTTTATCTTTAGACAACAGTTCATTTTTCAGTTGAAGGTTTTATAAGGGTGTATTATTGGTGTATTCAACCAATCAAATTAGGGCTGGGCGATATTGGTTCAAGTTGATATCACGATATTAAGCATTAATATATCACAATATGGGTATATTTTTTACTGGTTTTTGAAACAAAATTATGATTTTTAATCAGGTGATATTTTTAACAATATAAATTTCTATACCATTATTTATTGTGATACTGGTATATCGCCCAGCCCTAAATCAAATCTATCAATTGATCAATTGATGTCATCAATCACTACCATTTGTTGAAAATTGAGTTGCTCCCATATTCTGTTTGTCACATTATCGATCTAATCTAGGGTTACTTTTTTATTTGCATAGTATTTCTCTATGGGCTAAAATTGAATAGCAGTTTAAAATTTTGTGGAGCAATTTCTTCTTTGATAGTTGAAATTTTAAGCTTATGGCACCTTTTTTAACGATGTATTAAGTATTTTTTAAAAATGTTAGAAATCGTATTAAATTAAATGATTCTTGAATTGTAAATTCAATACCACCAGTGCAAATTATAATTTTAAAAGAAGTAGACGTTAAACCCAAATTCCTTTTGTGCATTCCTTTGACACTCGAGTAAATCTTAAAAATCTGTCACCTTAAATAATGCACACCCCGTTCAGACAAAAAATTCAACAAGTTTGCACAATGCAGACCCGATAATATTGAGTGGTTCTACCTCACTTAGGCTTACATGTTCACTTATTGGAATATAATTCTTCAATAATGGCTTTTCTTACTCCTGATATCTTCCATGTTATTTTTTAAGTGATGAAATACTTGCATTTGTCTTATCTATTCCCATGACATTGAGTCTAAGCTTTCAATAATTCTCGATTAAGAAAAGTCCAAACCTACCAATAATATTTAGACCTCTGTTTTGGCATCTCTTACATAAATGGATATTTGTAAGTTCTTAATATTTTTTTACTATATTTTTTTAGAAGTGTTGTATTTTGACCATTAAATGATGAAGCATGAGTATTTTCCACCAAGTTAGCACAATCTATGACTACAATACTATTTATAGCAACAGTGATGCCTCTTTTGTTTCTGTGCCTAATCTCACATCCTCAAGAAATTTGATTACAGGTTTTACAAATTAACGGGATTTCATTGTTTTAGACACCAAATTTTATAATCAGTTGAGTTTCATTTATTATTAGAAAACATTATGCATTACAAAAAAAATGCTCTACTGACGAAAATTAAATCCCGTTCTGCCAAAACTTGAATCGCAACCGCTTATTTTGTTTCCTGTAATCCCACTGTACAAATTCCCAGTTAGTGAGATAATATTATCATCATATTCCATCACTACAAATTATATATCACTCTATCAGTATCATCAACATTACTTTCATGTCAGTAAACTTCAAGCACTTAAGTATTTTAGTTGTCAATACTATTTCACTTGCATGCCTCAGCCTCCACCAGTCTGACTTTTAGAGAGGGTGTTTCATTCATTGGCTTCTTTCCTCTCTGTGCATCGTATTTTGTTGTGACTGAGCAGTGGAATTATCTACAAGGGAAAGCACCCACATTGGTCGATTCTGAGAGGCACAATGGACCCAATAAAGTTAAGGTGCTCTAAAGATGACTATGCAATGAAATAAGAAAGGCCACCAAAGGATTTATATCTAAATTCAATAGTAAGAAATGTATTTTACGTAAAAAAAAAAAGAGAAAGATAAATTTGGATAAATAATAAAAGAAAAAAAGAGCCGGTTCTCCATTCTTACCAGGGATCGAATTCGTGTATGATGCTTTCAAAACGAATGACAGCAAATAATCTAGAGCTAAATCCAGCCAACCATGCTAGGGCGAGAATGAAAAATGTCAATAGACTTTTCCAGCCTCCAGGATTCCCCATTGTAGTTCTGATATCTGTTTTTCCTACCATGCCGGAGTCAGCCATGTTGGAAATTACACAGAGATGTCGCCACGTACTTTATTTCAACCAATCAGACGCCAGAAGGTGGACATCTAAGAGTTGCTAAATACTTCATAGTTCAACATGTAATGAGCTATATCTGAATTAGCTAAACAATGAATAGTGAGGTTAGTTTAAAAAGAGGAGGGACTGTAAAATAATATCATCAGTTAACATAAATATACATATCGACAATTTAAACCCCATCATATTCGAATTATTTAGAAAAAAGTGACTTTTCTTATGAGAAACACAGGCAATAAATGATACAAAGGATTACATAATTAGTATCAAAAAATCAAATTTCACCCTTAATGAAAAAAAACAAAGCATAATACATACATACAATATATAAAGATAAATATAATAAATAATGATAAATTTAACCTATTTATCAAAACAGCTACATTCTGATCATCGGCCTTAATGGTCATCGCCCTCTATCCTACTTTCTGGTACCGACTTCAGATCACATAGGCGAAATGAAGAACCAATAGGTTAAGTGAAATTTTAATACTGGAGACAAGACCACTGGACCAAAAACATTATTTTTCTTTCTATTGCACACAGTCATCCCATACTGAAATTTATATAACACTACTTTTCTTGAAACTGTTCTTCTTATGTACGGCACTTTATGTGTTTGTTAGTGCCCCGTTAATAGAAACAGAGATGTTGATTACTTTCTCAGTCTGAATTTCAAACACTGAACATTCAGTATGATTGGATTGTATCTGAACAATGTAAATGTTGCATAAATTCTTGGTCAAAGACAAGCTTTTCATGGGAATCGCTTGATCTTATCATATAGAATAATTTCATAATGTTTCATCTCCTTGATAGCCAAATAATTAGATCAAAATTAACTATTCACGAAGTCATTGTATCTTTTATTAAAGAAATATTTGATAATGAACTAAAATGATTGCCTTTACACAGTTATGCCACCCATTTTATTTTGATATAAAAAACTAATCTCATATTATCATTTTGAATGTCTTTAATTCTATACCTATTATTTTTGCTGCTAATAGTTACCCATATAGATCCACTCGTTATTCTAATGTGATTTTGATACAATCACTGATTCGAAGTGAAGTCATGACTGAAGCTAAGATTCCATATACGCGTCATGCGGATGCGTCATGCGGACATAAATGGCCCTTGCGGATCCGTCATGCGTCAAATATGAGCGTTAAACGTATGCGTTATCTTTCTTTTGACGTACAGACTTCTGGACAGATGCATGCTTTGGTGCATAAAAAAGACAGGGAATCCCCACAAAATACGTCACATTTGGGAGATCTTCGCGCGGAAAGGCGTCCGAATGCGCCAAAAATCGCTACACCCGATGACGCTTGACGGAGACCATTTGACGGATACCGCTTCCGCATATATGGAACCACACCCTCTTAAACCAACCATTTCGATTTTTAACGCATGACGGATGACACATGGCGGATCCGCATGACGCGTATATGGAATCGTAGCTTGATATTTCGAACAGATTAATTTGTGCCAAAATGAACAATTTATCATGAGAAAGTCTTTGTCTAAACTATGGGATATCAGTTGCATGACAAGATATTTTCATAGAAATATTAGTAAATACACCCTATTCTCTCAAAAAGCATAATGAAAATATCAGAGGACTTGATGGTTGTGAAAAAATCAGATTTTCTTACCAAACGGTCATTATTATTTTGGATCATGAAATTGTAAAACACATGTATAGAGTACGATAATGACTTACTGATGTTAAATAGTAATGGCTATGTTAAACGAAATCTTTATGGATTTTAATAACCCATTCGTACAGTACAGTCAGGCTTGTTTTGGTACAGTTATGTTCTGGTTATGTCAAACCTATAATCAAAGTCTAGTCTTGTCATACTTATACTTGTTAAATAATAATAGCGTGCTTATAGCGCTTACAGAAACTAGTGAGATCAAAAACAAATGTCACCAAAGTATAAAGACTAACGAGAGGTAAATAAAACAGTTTTAACTTTTGTCTTAAACATCGTGTGTCGGTAGGTTATTCCACTGACTGCAGCCAACGAAAAAGAAAAACAAGAAGTTTATTTGTTATAGTTTGCCACTTGAATCTTAGATTCATGTTGGTACTTCTTTGCAATGAGATCAGTCAGATATTCTGGACCCGAGTTTGTGGTACATTGAAGAGTCCAAGAGGCGATTCTCTTGATACTGGCAATCATTGGAGCTTCTTTAGAATTGGTTTTTAGAATTTGTTGTAGTACTGACGGTGGTATGTTTCAGAAAGGAACATGCTACTTATTACTAGGGAGCAAACAAGTGTTGCTACCGCAGATTCGGTAATGTCTGATACCACTAATGTTCCTGAGTTGATGATATCATTTCCTACAGACCTTTTTCACGTTCTCCTCCATGCTTATTGATGTAGAATTGAGTATCACACCCAGATTTTTAACGCTCTCTTGGAATGGCAGGATGTCATAGCCTATTTGTAAATGATTTGCTTGTGTTTTTTTTAACATGGAAAGTCTGGTTAAATTTATACTTGTTCTGGTAAAGTCATACTTGTTTTGGACGTAAGTCATACTTGTTCGTATTGATCTAGCCAAGTCGTACAATTTGTTTCGGTAAAATCACTTATTGTTGGACCAAAAGTTTGCTGGAAGTTATATTTTAGCGTTGTACACATTTTACATCATGCCAGATTAACCTCGAAAACTTACCACTTTCAAATTTCTTATTTGAGCGTAAAAGACATCGAATCAACACAAAGTTTGGCAGTAATTTTAACGTCGCGTAAAGCGAGCCAGTTTATGCCCAAAAATTATACAACGAAATACGCCGCGTTGTACTATGTGCACATGAGTATAGGCGGAGAAAAACTTGCTTGAGACGCAGACAACATGGTTGACGGTGATACTGAAGTCAAAGCAATTTAAATGTTCTGAAAACGGTGTCAACCTGAAAAAGTCAAGGGATCCACTTTTGACGAATATCATCACTTGTTGGGGCTACTATTTTCATATTAGGATAAGTTTTTTTTATTGATATGCTCCCGTGACGTTTTGATGCGATTTCACTGGCAAACGCCTAGCGGATTACGCCAAGCGATAACGCTTAAAACCTCTTCGGAGGTTATAATCCTATGCTAGGGTTTGTTCTCTTTATGAGGATTTCCTAGCTAGAGGTCGAATATTAACTTTGAAATTGCTGAAACAAGGTTACTTGACACACAAACTTCATATGTCATGCAGTGAATTTTATGGTCGTTATGCAGAACTCCTTAATAGGTACAAAATACCTGTTTCTGGCATTTTGGCTGATTTGTTTGGTCAGACATGAACTGATCTGGTTGTATATCATGATTGTGGTAGTGGCGGATGTCGCCCGAGAAACATATTGTGCTTACTGTTTTTGGAACACCTGATGATACCTCACTTTGGAGGAGTCCACTACTACACAACTTCTACTCTCGATTTTGCCATACTTTGCACAAGATTTTGGCTGTTTTCACTGTTGTACAATCCAATCAAATCACTGCAGTTATAAACTCCCATGATACAAGAATGGTGATTATTGTTATATTGTAGATATACTTCGAAATTCATAATACATTAGCGATTGCTAAGATGTGCAATAGCCACCTTTGTATCAGGAAGGTGTGTAAATGCAGCGATTTGGTGGGATTATATGCTGGCGAATACAGCCAATCACTATGGCACGCCATTAATGCAAAAAGTCAGTTCACAAATTTTGAATTGGTTTGTAAATTTGTCAAGCAGTTCTTTGTCAAGAAGATTCTAATCTAAATTCGACGAAACTAGAACCAAATGGCGACTTAATACCAACTCGCAAATTTACATCTTTTTGAGCTCCTGGTCGAAAGGGCAGGCAAGTAGCCAACCAAGTCCCGGAAAACATTGTGAATTGCCGAGGAAGCCCAATGGAAGCCAGGAAACATGATTTTCTGAAGTTTGGGGACCCCCTCTAGAAAATTCTAGAGAATTTGACTCCCTGAAACGCGATTTCCTGATATTTCCTGGCGAATTAAGGTTTATTTGTATACGGACTGTGGGACCACCACAAGAAAATTTTGCAGATATAGTTTTGGGTCAGTTTGTAGGACAAGGGAACTGTTTTTTGAAGATTGAAGCGACAATTAAACGAAATAAACATTAGTTATTCTTCTCCAACTCTGAATAATGCTATAATCGTTCAAACTCTTTGGGCAACATGAAATAGGCCTACAATTATCTCTTGATCTCTCTTGGAGTTACCTCCATAATACCTGACCATATTTTATTCTATAATCAATTTATGTAATGTAAGCTTAAGCCTTAAAGTGTATTCTCTTAACTACTCCTATTATGTCAATTAATATTGTTTATACAAAAAAAAAACAATAAAAACATGGAATAGAAAATAGAGGCTGCCCGGCTTTGCCCCCTCCCCCTCCATTTCCATTTTTTTTTAATCAATTTAAAAAGTGAGAGATTGGTCGATACATTTTCGTGAATTTCAGATGAACCGGGCGTTAGATTGTTATGCGACATTATTCAATCCATAGACCAATATGGACATATATAGCTGCATCACATCAGAATTTGAAAATGCCCATGCAATATAGACTATTGAAGGGGGGATATGACAATGTGACAATAGAACTCAATAGAAAATCTGTTCTTTAAATCTAATGACAGCCGTAGTGACAATATAGGCATATGTACGGGCGGGTTGGTGAACTGACAGGGGCAATGGCAAAAAGAGTCCACATATTGTAATAACGTACAAAAGAAAACACGTTTACATGATATAACTTTTCATTTTTCATTACACTATATAGGAATATATATAGTATGACAAATATTACCTTACAAATCAAAGACAAAACATAGAAAAATATCATGAATAATTCAGAAAACTTCAACGATTTCCAGGAAACAAAAAACGATTATAAATCATAACAATTTAAGCTTTTTTGGGAGGTTTCCTTCTTTTCGGTTCTTTGGCTTTTTTAGGAGGAATGGCTTTTTTGGGTGGTTTGGCTTTTTTGGGAGGCTTGGCCTTTTTAGTCTCCTTGGTCTTTTTGTGAGGTTTGACTTTTTTAGGTTCTTTGGCTTTTTTCGAAGGTTTTGATTTTTTGTGTGGTTTGGCTTTTTTGGAGGGCTTGGTCTTTTTAGGTTCATTGGCTTTTTTCGGAGGTTTTGCTTTTTTCGGAGGTTTTGCTTTTTTGGGTGATTTATCTTTTTGGGGAGGTTTGACCTTTTTAGGTTTTTGGACGTTCTTGGAAGGTTTGACCTTTTTCGGTTCTGTGGCTTTTTTTGGAGATTTTGATTTTTTTGATGGTTTGGCTTTTTTTGGAGGTTGTACCTTTTTAGGTTCTTTGGCTTTTTTGGAAGGTTTGACATTTATAGCTTCATTCACTTTTTTGGGAGGTTTGGTATTTTTTATCTCTTTGGCTTTTTTCGGAGGCTCGACTTTTTTAGGCTTTTTGTTTTTTTTAGGGGGTTTGGCTTTTTTAGGTTCTTTGGCTTTTTTAGGAGGTTTGGCCATTTTAGGTTCTTTGACTTTTTTGGGAGGATTGGACTTTTTAGGTTCTTGGACGTTCTTGGAAGGTTTGACTTTTTTATGTTCTTTGGCTTTTTTTGAAGATTTTGATTTTTTTGGTGGTTTGGCTTTTTTGGGAGGTTGTACCTTTTTAGGTTCTTTGGCTTTTTTGGGAGATTTGACCTTTATAGGTTCATGCACTTTTTTGGTAGGTTTGGTATTTTGTATCTCATTGGCTTTTTTCGGAGGCACGACCTTTTTAGGCTCTTTGGTTTTTTTAAGGGGTTTGGCTTTTTTAGGTTCTTTGGCTTTTTTAGGCTCTTTGGATTTTTTAGGTTCTTTGGTTTTTTGGGGTTCTTTGGCTTTTTTAGGAGGTTTGGCCTTTTTGGGTTCTTTGACTTTTTTGGGAGGATTGGATTTTTTAGGTTCTATGGCTTTTTTAGGAGGTTTTGACTTTTTGGGGTCTTTATCCTTAGGCTTGTTAACTTCGTATTTTACTTTCGTCTTTTTAAACGGGTTCGGATTTTTTATTAACTGTGACTTTTTAGTGGATTGGTCATCTTTAGGTTCTTTGGCATTTTGCTGTTGTTTGGCTTTTTTAGATTCTTTGCCTTTTTTAAGGGGTTTGGCTTTTTTATGTTCGTCGGCCTGGTTATTAGGTTTGGCCTTTTTAGGTTTTTTTACTTTTTTGGGAGGATTAGATTTTTTAGATTCTTTGACTTTTTGGGAAGGATTAGATTTTTTAGGGTCTTTGGCTTTTTGGGAAGGATTAGATTTTTTAGATTCTTTGACTTTTTGGGAAGGATTGGATTTTTTAGATTCTTTGACTTTTTGGGAAGGATTAGATTTTTTAGGTTCTTTGGCTTTTTGTTTTTTTGTTGACTTTTTTCGGTCTTTATCCTTAGGCTTGTTAACTTCGTATTTTCCTCGGGTCTTTTTAAACGGGTTCGGATTTGTTATCAACTGTGACTTTTTAGTGGATTTGTCATCTTTAGGTTCTTTGGCTTTTGGGGGTGGTTTGGCTTTTTTAGGCTCTTTGGTCTTTTTTGGAGATTTCATTTTTATAAAGTCTTTGTCCTTAATAGGCTTGTTAACTTCGTATTTTCCCTTCGTCTTTTTAAACGGATTCGAATTTGTAATCAACTGTGACGTTTTACTGGATTTGTCATTTTTAGCTTCTTTGCTTTTTTTCGAAGGCTCATTTTTTTTAGGTTCTTTGGCCATTTTAAGAGGTTTGTCCTTTTTAGGTTCCTTGGCTTTTTTAGGATGTTTCATCTTTTTAAGGTCCTTGTCCTTAATAGGCTTGTTAACTTCGTATTTTCCTTTCGTCTTTTTAAACGGGTTCGGATTTGTTATCAACTGTGACGTTTTAGTGGATTTGTCATCTTTAGGTTCTTTAACTTTTGGGGGTGGTTTGGCTTTTTTAGGCTCTTTGGTCTTTTTTGGAGATTTCATCTTTTTAGAGTCTTTGTCCTTAATAGGCTTGTTAACTTCGTATTTTCCCTTTGTCTTTTTAAACGGGTTCGAATTTGTTAACAACTTTGGCGTTTTACTGGATTTGTCATCTTTAGCTTCTTTGCTTTTTTTCGAAGGCTCAGTTTTTTTAGGCTGTTTGGATTTTTTAGGCTGTTTGGCCATTTTAAGAGGTTTGTCCTTTTTAGGCTCTTTGTCTCTTTTAGGATGTTTGATCTTTTTAAGGTCCTTGTCCTTAATAGGCTTATTAACTTCGTATTTTCCTTTCGTCTTTTTAAATGGGTTAGGATTTGTTATCAACTGTGACGTTTTATTGGATTTGTCATCTTCGGGTACTTTGGCTTTTTGGAAAGGCTTGTCTCTTTTAGGCTCTTTGCCTTTTTTATTAGGTTTGATCTTTTTAGGGTCATTCTCCTTCATAGGCTTGTTAATTTCGTATTTGCCTTTAGTCTTTTCAAACGGATTTGGACTTTTTATCAACCGTTTTGGTTTTTCCTTTTTAGACGGTTTGACTTTCATGTCTGCTTTATCTTTGTTCGGAGGCTTGACTTTCTTGTCTTGTTCTTCCTTTTTAGGCAATTTAACTTTCTTTCCTGGTTTTTCCTTCTTAGGCGCTCTGACTTTCATGTCTGGTTTATCTTTTTTTTGAGGTTTGACTTTCTTGTCTATTTTTTCCTTTTTAGGCGGTTTGACTTTCATGTCTGATTTATCCTTTTTAGGAGGTTTGTCTTTTTTGTCTTGTTTTTCCTTTTTAGACAGTTTAACTTTCTTGCTTGGTTTTTCCTTTTTAGGCGGTTTGTCTTTCATGTCTGGTTTATCCTTTTTATGAGGTTTGTCTTTTTTGTCTTGTTTTTCTTTTTTAGGAGGTTTGACTTTCTTGTCTTGTTTTTCCTTTTTAGTAAGCTTTTCTCTTTCCAGCCCTTTTCTCTTTTCTGGTGCTTGTTTTTCTTTATGAATTATGTCTTGTTTTGTCTTTTTGTCTAGTTCTTCCTTTTTAGGAAGTTTAACTTTCTTTCCGGGTTTTTCCTTATTAGGCGGTTTAACTTTCATGTCTAGTTCATCTTTTTTATGAGGTTTGACTTTCTTGTCTAGTTTTTCTTTTTTAGGTCGTTTGACTTTCATTTCTGATTTATCCTTTTTAGGAGGTGTGTCTTTTTTGACTTGTTTTTCCTTTTTAGACAGTTTAACTTTCTTGCCTAGTTTTTCCTTTTTAGGAGGTTTGACTTTCATGTCTGGTTCATCTTTTTTATGAGGTTTAACTTTCTTGCCTAGTTTTTCCTTTTTAGGCGGTTTGACTTTCATGTCTGGTTTTTCTTTTTTATGATGTTTGACTTTCTTGTCTAGTTTTTCCTTTTTAGGCGGTTTGACTTTCATATCTAGTTTATCCTTTTTAGGAGGTTTGACTTTCTTCTCTTGTTTTTCTTTTTTATGAGGTTTGACTTTCTTGTCTTGTTTTTTCATGTCAGGAGATTTGAATTTCATGTCTTGTTTTTCTATTTTAGGAGATTTGACTTTCTTGTCTTGTTTTTCCTTTTTAGGACGCTTTTCTTTTTCCAGTCCTTTTTTCTTTTCTGGTGCTTGTTTTTCTTTATGAGTTATGATCGTTTTGTCTTGATTTAAATTTTTATCAGGCCTTGCCTCTTTGCCTAGTTTTTCTTTTTTTGGCAGTTTGACTTTCTTGTCTTGTTTGTCTATTTGAGAGATCTTGGCCTTTTTGCCCGGTTTTTCCTTTTTATGTAGTTTAACTTTCTGACCTGTCTTTTCCTTATTAGGCGGTTTGACTTTCTTGTCTGGTTTATCCTTGTTATGAG